>NW_027325470.1:0-143567 GCF_036924035.1 Leuresthes tenuis | reverse complement strand
CTCTTTCTTTTACTGCAAAGTACAACGTTGTTTTTTTGTTTAAATCTTTCTAGACATGGTAAATATGAAGGACAAATCAGTTTTAACATAGTTTGAGTGAAGTAATGCATTTTATAAGCAAAATCCCAAATCATGCAGAACTCACGAAAAGCTTTTTCTCGCTTTTCACTGCTTTTTACAAACTTTGGTCGGACGTTCACACCTTCTTGCATCCGAACACCTCCGCTTCCGCTTTTGATGATGTATATTCGGGCATTCGAACCTTTTATTACCCGCTTTTTACAAACCATTGTCGGACTTTCACACCTTCTTGCAGCCGAACACCACCTCTACCGCTTTTGATGATGTATGGTTCAGTATTCTTACCTTTTCTAACACATTTTTCAGCAATTATGGTCGGACATTCACACCTACTCACAGCTGGACACCTCCGCTCCCGCTTTTGATCATACAATGTCGGGACATCGCTCCTTGTCTTACCAGCTTTTTACAAACGTTAGTCGAACATTCACACCTTCTTGCAGCTGAACACCTCCGCTCCCGCTTTTGATGATGTATAGTCGGGCTTTCAAGCCTTTTCTTAACCGGTTTTTACAAATTATGGTTGGACATTCAGACCTTGCAGCCGAACACCTCCGCTCTCTCTTTTGATCATACATTGTCGGGCATTCGCACCTTGTCTTACCCGCTTTTTACAAACTTTAGTAGGACATTCAAATCTTCTTGCAACTGAACCACCTCCGCTCCCTGTTTTGATCATATATGGTCTGGCTACTACCTTTTCTTACCCGTTTGTGAGTAATTATGGCTGGACATTCACACCTACTTGCAGTCGAACACAACCTCTCTCGCTTTTGATGATGTATGGACCGGCATTTTTACCTTTTCTAACACATTTTTCAGCAATTATGGTCGGACATTCACACCTACTCATAGCCGAACAACTCCGCTCCCGCATTTGATGGTGTATAGTCGGGCATTCTCACCCTTTCTAATCAGCTTTTTGCAAATTATGATCTGAAATTCACACCTACTTGCAGTCGAACAGCTCTGCTCCCGCTTTTGATTATGTTTGGTTGGATATTCGAACCTTTTCTTAACTGCTTTTTACAAACTTTGGTTGGACGTTCACACCTTCTTGTAGCCGAACACATGCACTCCTGCTTTTGATGATGTATGGTTGGGCATTCGCACCTTTTTTTTTACCCATTTTTCAGGTATTATGGGTGGACATTCACACCTTCTTGCAGCCGAACACCACCTCTCCCGCTTTTGATGATGTATGGTCCAGTATTCTTACCTTTTCTAACACATTTTTCAGCAATTATGGTCGGACATTCACACCTACTCACAGCTGGACACCTCCGCTCCCGCTTTTGATCATACAATGTCGGGACATCGCTCCTTGTCTTACCAGCTTTTTACAAACTTTAGTCGAATATTCACACCTTCTTGCAGCTGAACACCTCCGCTCCCGCTTTTGATGATGTATAGTCGGGCTTTCGAGCCTTTTCTTACCCGGTTTTTACAAATTATGTTTGGACATTCAGACCTTGCAGCCGAACACCTCCGCTCTCTCTTTTGATCATACATTGTTGGGCATTCGCACCTTGTCTTACCCGCTTTTTACAAACTATAGTCAGACATTCACACCTTGCAGCTGAACCTCCGCTCCCTGTTTTGATCATGTATGGTCTGGCAATACTACCTTTTCTTCCCCCGTTTGTGAGTAATTATGGCTGGACATTCAAACCTACTTGCAGTCGAACAGCTCTGCTCCCGCTTTTGATTATGTTTGGTTGGATATTCGAAACTTTTCTTAACTGCTTTTTACAAACCATGGTCGGACTTTCACACCTTCTTGTAGCCGAACAACTCCGCTCCCGCTATTGATTGTGTACAGTCGGGTATTTTAACCTTTTCTTACCCGCTTTTTACCAACTATGGTCGGACATTCACACCGTCTTACAGCGGAACACCTCTGCTCCCGCTTTTGATGGTGTATAGTCGGGCATTCGAAGCTTTTTTTACCCGCTTTTTACAAACTATGGTGGGACATTCAAACCTTCTTGTATCCGAAAACTTCCGCTCTCTCTTTTGATCATACATTGTCGGACATTCGCACCTTTTCTTACCCGCTTTTTACAAACCATGGTCGGACTTTCACATCTTCTTGTAGCCGAACACATCCGCTCCCGCTATTGATTATGTACAGTCGGGTATTTTAACCTTTTCTTACCCGCTTTTTACCAAGTATGGTCGGACATTCACACCTTCGTACAGCGGAACACCTCCGCTCCCTCTTTTGATGGTGTATGTTCGGGCATTCAAACCTTTTCTTACCCGCTTTTTCCAAACTATGGTCGGCTATTCACAGCTTCCTCTCCACCATACTTGTATGGTGGGATATTCACACCCACTTGCATCCGAAGACCTCCGCCCCAAATTTTGTTGATATTTAGTCGGACATTCGAACCTTACCCGCTTTTGGCAAACTATGGCCTTCTTGCAGCCAAACAACTCTGATCTTGCTTTTGATGATGTAAGGTTGGGCATTCAGACCTTGCTTCACCTGCTTTTCACCAAATATAGTCGGACATTCACACCTTCTTGCAGCCGAACACTTCCGCTCCACCTTTTAGTGTTCTATCACACCTTTTTTTTCACAACATTTTATACATTATGGTTGAAAATTTTCAACCACTCTCATCCGAAGACCTCTCCTCCCGCTTTTGTTAATATATTTGAACTTTAGTTTGACATTCAAACCTTCTTGCAGCTGAACCACCTCCGCTCCCTGTTTTGATCATATATGGTCTGGCTACTACCTTTTCTTACCCGTTTGTGAGTAATTATGGCTGGACATTCACACCTACTTACAGTCGAACACAACCTCTCTCGCTTTTGATGATGTATGGACCGGCATTTTTACCTTTTCTAACACATTTTTCAGCAATTATGGTCGGAGATTCACACTTACTCACAGCCGAACAACTCCGCTCCCGCATTTGATGATGTATAGTCGGGCATTCTCACCCTTTCTCATCAGCTTTTTGCAAATTATGATCTGACATTCACACCTACTTGCAGTCGAACACCTCTGCTCCCGCTTTTGATTATGTTTGGTTGGATATTCGAACCTTTTCTTAACTTCTTTTTACATATTTTGGTTGGACGTTCACACCTTCTTGTAGCCGAACACTTCCACTCCTGCTTTTGATGATGTATGGTTGGGCATTCACACCTTTTTTTTGCCCATTTTTCAGGAATTATGGGTGGACATTCACACCTTGTAGCTGAACACCTCCTATCCCACTTATGATCATGTGCGGTTTGATTTTCGAAAAGTTTCTTTCATGTTTTCTAGCAATTATTGATGGACATGTAGACCTTCTTGCAGCTGAACACCTCCGCTCCCGCTTTTGATCATACATTGTCAGGCATTCGCACCTTGTCTTACCCACTTTTTACAAACTTTAGTCGAACAGTCACACCTTTTTGCAGCCGAACACCACCTCTCCCGCTTTTGATGATGTATGGTCCAGCATTCTTATCTTTTCTAACACATTCTTCAGCAATTATGGTCGGACATTCACACCTACTCAGAGCCGAACACCTCCGCTCCCGCATTTGATGGTGTATAGTCGGGCATTCTCACCCTTTCTCATCAGCTTTTTACAAATTATGATCTGACATTCACACCTGCTTTTGATAATGTATTGTTAGGCATTCGCACCTTTTTTTTTACCCATTTTTCATGAATTATGGGTGGACATTCACACCTTCTTGCAGCCGAACACCTCCTGTACCGCTTATGATCATGTGCGGTTTGATATTCGAAAATTTACTTTCTTGTTTTAAAGCAATTATTGATGGACATTCAAACCTTCTTTTTGATGGTGTATAGTCGGGCTTTCGAGCCTTTTCTTCCCGGTTTTTACAAACCATGGTCGGACTTTCACACCTTCTTGTAGCCGAACAACTCCGCTCCCGCTTTTGATTGTGTACAGTCGGGTATTTTAACCTTTTCTTACCCGCTTTTTACCAACTATGGTCGGATATTCACACCGTCTTACAGCGGAACACCTCTGCTCCCGCTTTTGATGGTGTATAGTCGGGCATTCGAAGCTTTTCTTACCCGCTTTTTACCAACTATGGTGGGACATTCAAACCTTCTTGTATCCGAAAACCTCCGCTCTCTCTTTTGATCATACATTGTCTGACATTCGCACCTTTTCTTACCCGCTTTTTACAAACCATGGTCGGACTTTCACATCTTCTTGTAGCCGAACACATCCGCTCCCGCTATTGATTACAGTCGGGTATTTTAACCTTTTCTTACCCGCTTTTTACCAAGTATGGTCGGACATTCACACCTTCGTACAGCGGAACACCTCCGCTCCCTCTTTTGATGGTGTATGTTCGGGCATTCAAACCTTTTCTTACCCGCTTTTTCCAAACCATGGTCGGCTATTCACAGCTTCCTCTCCACCATACTTGTATGGTGGGATATTCACACCCACTTGCATCCGAAGACCTCCGCCCCAAATTTTGTTGATATTTAGTCGGACATTCGCACCTTACCTGCTTTTGGCAAACTATGGCCTTCTTGCAGCCAAACACCTCTGATCTCGCTTTTGATGATGTAAGGTTGGGCATTCAGACCTTGCTTCACCTGCTTTTCACCAAATATAGTCGGACATTCACACTTTCTTGCAGCCGAACACTTCCGCTCCACCTTTTAGTCTTCTATCACACCTTTTTTTCACCGCATTTTATACATTATGGTCGGAAATTTTCAACCACTCTCATCCGAAGACCTCTCCTCCCGCTTTTGTTAATATATTTGAACTTTAGTCGGACATTCAAACCTTCTTGCAGCTGAACCACCTCCGCTCCCTGTTTTGATCATATATGGTCTGGCAATACTACCTTTTCTTACCCGTTTGTGAGTAATTATGGCTGGACATTCACACCTACTTGCAGCCGAACACAACCTCTCTCGCTTTTGATGATGTATGGACCGGCATTTTTACCTTTTCTAACACATTTTTCAGCAATTATGGTTGGAGATTCACACCTACTCACAGCCGAACAACTCCGCTACCGCATTTGATGGTGTATAGTCGGGCATTCTCACCCTTTCTCATCAGCTTTTTGCAAATTATGATCTGACATTCACACCTACTTCCAGTCGAAAAGCTCTGCTCCCGCTTTTGATTATGTTTGGTTAGATATTCGAACCTTTTCTTAACTGCTTTTTACAAACTTTGGTCGGACGTTCACAATATCTTGCAGCCGAACACCTCCGCTTCCGCTTTTGATGGTGTATATTCGGGCATACGAACCTTTTCTTACCCGCTTTTTACAAACCAAGGTCGGACTTTCACACCTTCTCTTAGCTGAACAACTCCGCTCCCTCTTTTGATTGTGTACAGTCGGGTAATTTAACCTTTTCTTACCCGCTTTTTACCATCTATGGTCGGACATTCACACCGTCTTACAACGGAACACCTCCGCTCCCTCTTTTGATGATGTATGGTTAGGCATTCGAACCTTTTCTTACCCATTTTTCAGTAATTATGGGTAGACATTCACACCTTCTTGACGCTGAACACCTCCTCTCCTGCTTATGATCATGTGCAGTTTGATATTTGAAAATTTTCTTTCATGTTTTCTAGCAATTATTGATGGACATTCACACCGTCTTACAGCGGAACACCTCCGCTCCCTCTTTTGATGGTGTATGTTCGGGCACTCGAACCTTTTCTTACCCGCTTTTTACAAACTATGGTCAGACATTCAAACCTTCTTGTAGCCGAACACATCCACTCCTGCTTTTGATGATGGGTATTCAAACCTATTTGTTGCCCGCTTTTCATTAATTATGGGTGGACATACACACCTTGTCGCAGCCAAACACCTCCGCTCCCTGTTTTGATCATGTATGATTGGACATTCGCACCTTTTCTCACCCGCTTTTTACTATGGTCGGCCAATCACAGCTTCCTCTCCACCATACTTGTATGGTGGGATATTCACACCCACTTGCATCCGAAGACCTCCGCCCCCACTTTTGTTGATATTTAGTCGGTCATTCGCAGCTTACCCGCTTTTGGCAAACTATGGCCTTCTTGCAGCCAAACACCTCTGATCTCGTTTTTGATGATGTAAGGTTGGGCATTCAGACCTTGCTTCACCTGCTTTTCACCAAATATAGTCGAACAGTCACACCTTCTTGCAGCCGAACACTTCTGCTCCACCTTTTAGTGTTCTATGGGGTATTCACACCTTTTTTTTCACCGCATTTTATTGATTATGGTTGGAAATTCTCACCCACTCTTATCCGAAGACCTCTCCTCCTGCTTTTGTTAATATATAGTCGAGCATTCAAACCTTTTCTTACCCGCTTTTTACAAATTATGGTCGAACATTCACACCTACTTGCAGCCGAACACCTCCGCTCCCGCTTTTGATGGTGTATAGTCGGGCTTTCGAGCCTTTTCTTCCCCGGTTTTTACAAATTATGGTTGTACATTCAGACCTTGCAGCCGAAAACCTCCGCTCCCTCATTTGATCATACATTGTCAGGCATTCGCACCTTGTCTTACCCGCTTTTTATAAACTTTAGTCAGACATTCACACCTTGCAGCTGAACCACCTCCGCTCCCTGTTTTGATAATGTATGGTATGGCAATACTACCTTTTCTTACCGGTTTGTGAGTAATTATGGCTGGATATTCACACCTACTTGCAGCCGAATACCACTTTTCCCGCTTTTGATGATGTATGGTCCGGCATTCTAGTCTTTTCTAACACATTTTTCAGCAATTATGGTTTGACATTCACACCTACTCACAGCCGAACACTTCCGCTTCCGCATTTGATGGTGTATAGTCGGGCATTCTAACCCTTTCTCATCAGCTTTTTGCAAATTATGATCTGACATTCACACCTACTTGCAGTCGAACAGCTCTGCTCCCGCTTTTGATTATGTTTGGTTGGATATTCGAAACTTTTCTTCACTGCTTTTTACAAACTTTGGTCGGACGTTCACACCTTCTTGCAGCCGAACACCTCCGCTTCCGCTTTTGATGGTATATATTCGGGCATTCGAACCTTTTCTTACCCGCTTTTTACAAACCATGGTCGGACTTTCACACCTTCTTGTAGCCGAACAACTCCGCTCCCGCTATTGATTGTGTACAGTCGGGTATTTTAACCTTTTCTTACGCGCTTTTTACCAACTATTGTTGGACATTCACACCGTCTTACAGCGGAACACCTCCGCTCCCTCTTTTGATGGTGTTTGTTCGGGCATTCGAACCTTTTCTTACCCGCATTTTACGAACTATGGTCGGACATTCAAACCTTCTTTTAGCCGAACACATTCACTCCTGCTTTTGATGATGTATGGTTGAGCATTCGCACCTTTTCTTACCCATTTTTTACAAACTATGGTCGGACATTCACACCTTCTTGCAGCTGAACACCTCCTCTCCCGCTTATGATGATGTGTGGTTTGATATTCGAAAATTTTCTTTCATGTTTTCTAGCAATTATTGATGGACATTCAGACCTTCTTGCAGCTGAACACCTCCGCTCCCGCTTTTGATGATGTATAGTCGGGCTTTCGAGCCTTTTCTTCCCCGGTTTTTACAAAATTATTGTTGGACATTCAGACCTTCTTGCAGCCGAAAACCTCCGCTCCCTCTTTTGATCATACATTGTCGGGCATTCGCACCTTCTCTTACCCGCTTTTTACAAACCAGGGTCGGACTTTCACACCTTTTAGTAGCCGAACAACTCTCGGCTACTAACCTTTTCTTCGTGCTTTACGAGTTATGTATGATCAAAAGAGGGAGCGGAGGTTTTCGGCTGCAAGGTCTGAATGTCCAACCATAATTTGTAAAAACCGGGGAAGAAAAGGCTCGAAAGCCCGACTATACACCATCAAAAGCGGGAGCGGAGGTGTTCGGCTGCAAGTAGGTGTGAATGTTCGACCATAATTTGTAAAAAGCGGGTAAGAAAAGGTTCGAATGCCCGACTATATATTAACCAAAGCAGGAGGAGAGGTCTTCGGATAAGAGTGGGTGAGAATTTACAACCATAATCTATAAAATGCGGTGAAA
Source organism: Leuresthes tenuis (assembly GCF_036924035.1). NCBI lineage: Eukaryota > Metazoa > Chordata > Actinopteri > Atheriniformes > Atherinopsidae > Leuresthes > Leuresthes tenuis. The sequence goes on along the minus strand of NW_027325470.1, from coordinate 135,435 downwards.
AAAAAGGTGTGAATACCCCATAGAACACTAAAAGGTAGACCGGAAGTGTTCGGCTGCAAGAAGGTGTGAATGTCTGACCATAGTTTGTAAAAAGCGGGTAAGAAAGGGTTTGAATGCCCGAACATACACCATCAAAGGAGGGAGCGGAGGTGTTCCGCTGTAAGAAGGTGTGAATGTCCGACCATAGTTGGCAAAAAGCAGGTAAGAAAAGGTTAAAATACCCGATTGTACACAATCAATAGCGGGAGCGGAGTTGTTCCGCTACTAAAAGGTGTGAAAGTCCGACCATGGTTTGTAAAAAGCGGGTAAGAAAAGGTGCGAATGCCCGACAATGTATGATCAAAAGAGGGAGCGGAGGTTTTCGGCTGAAACAAGGTCTGAATGTCCATCCATATTTTGTAAAAATCTGGGAAGAAAAGGCTCGAAAGCCCGACTATACACCATCAACAGCTGGAGCGGAGGTGTTCAGCTGCAAGAAGGTCTGAATGTCCATCAATAATTGCTAGAAAACATGGAAGAGAATTTTCGAATATCAAACCGCACATGATCATAAGCGGGAGAGGAGGTGTTCAAATGCAAGAAGGTGTGAATGTCCACCCATAATTACTGCAAAATGGGTAAGAAAAGGTACGAATGCCCAACCATACATGATCCTAACAAGGAGCGGAGGTGTTTGGCTGCGACAAGGTGTGTATGTCCACCCATAATTAATGAAAAGCGGGCAACAAGTAGGTTTGAATACCCATCATCAAAAGCAGGAGTGGATGCGTTCGGCTAAAAGAAGGTTTGAATGTCTGACCATAGTTTGTAAAAAGCGGGTAAGAAAAGGTTCGAGTGCCCGAACATACACCATCAAAGGAGGGAGCGGAGGTGTTCAGCTGCAAGAAGGTCTGAATGTCCATCAATAATTGCTAGAAAACATGGAAGAGAATTTTCGAATATCAAACCGCACATGATCATAAGTGGGAGAGGAGGTGTTAAAATGCAAAAAGGTGTGAATGTCCACCCATAATTACTGCAAAATGGGTAAGAAAAGGTACGAATGCCAAACCATACATCATCAAAAGCAGGAGTGGATGTGTTCGGCTACAAGAAGGTTTTAATGTCCGATCATAGTTTGTAAAAAGCGGGTAAGAAAAGGTTCGAATGCCCGAACATACACCATCAAAAGAGGGAGCGGAGGTGTTCCACTGTAAGAAGGTGTGAATGTCTGACCATAGTTGGTAAAAAGCAGGTAAGAAAAGGTGAAAATACCCGACTGTACACAATCAATAGCGGGAGCGGAGTTGTTCGGCTACTAAAAGGTGTGAAAGTCCGACCCTGGTTTGTATTAAGCGGGTAAGAGAAGGTGCGAATGCCCGACAATGTATGATCAAAAGAGGGAGCGGAGGTTTTCGGCTGCAAGAAGGTCTGAATGTCCAACAATAATTTTGTAAAAACCGGGGAAGAAAAGGCTCGAAAGCCCGACTATACATCATCAAAAGCGGGAGCGGAGGTGTTCAGCTGCAAGAAGGTCTGAATGTCCATCAATAATTGCTAGAAAACATGAAAGAAAATTTTCGAATATCAAACCACACATCATCATAAGCGGGAGAGGAGGTGTTCAGCTGCAAGAAGGTGTAAATGTCCGACCATAGTTTGTAAAAAATGGGTAAGAAAAGGTGCGAATGCTCAACCATACATCATCAAAAGCAGGAGTAGATGTGTTCGGCTAAAAGAAGGTTTGAATGTCCAACCATAGTTCGTAAAATGCAGGTAAGAAAAGGTTCGAATGCCCGAACATACACCATCAAAAGAGGGAGCGGAGTTGTTCCGCTGTAAGACGGTGTGAATGTCCAACAATAGTTGGTAAAAAGCGGGTAAGAAAAGGTTAAAATACCCGACTGTACACAATCAATAGCGGGAGCGGAGTTGTTCGGCTACAAGAAGGTGTGAAAGTCCGACCATGGTTTGTAAAAAGCGGGTAAGAAAAGGTTCGAATGCCCGAATATATACCATCAAAAGCGGAAGCGGAGGTGTTCGGCTGCAAGAAGGTGTGAACGTCCGACCAAAGTTTGTAAAAAGCAGTGAAGAAAAGTTTCGAATATCCAACCAAACATAATCAAAAGCGGGAGCAGAGCTGTTCGACTGCAAGTAGGTGTGAATGTCAGATCATAATTTGCAAAAAGCTGATAAGAAAGGGTGAGAATGCCCGACTATACACCATCAAATGCGGGAGCGGAAGTGTTCGGCTGTGAGTAGGTGTGAATGTCAAACCATAATTGCTGAAAAATGTGTTAGAAAAGACTAGAATGCCGGACCATACATCATCAAAAGCGGGAAAAGTGGTGTTCGGCTGCAAGTAGGTGTGAATGTCCAGCCATAATTACTCACAAACCCGTAAGAAAAGGTAGTATTGCCAGACCATACATTATCAAAACAGGGAGCGGAGGTGGTTCAGCTGCAAGGTGTGAATGTCTGACTAAAGTTTATAAAAAGCGGGTAAGACAAGGTGTGAATGCCTGACAATGTATGATCAAATGAGGGAGCGGAGGTTTTCAGCTGCAAGGTCTGAATGTACAACCATAATTTGTAAAAACCGGGGAAGAAAAGGCTCGAAAGCCCGACTGTACACCATCAAAAGCGGGAGCGGAGGTGTTCGGCTGCAAGTAGGTGTGAATGTTCGACCATAATTTGTAAAAAGCGGGTAAGAAAAGGTTTGAATGCCCGACTATATATTAACAAAAGCAGGAGGAGAGGTCTTCGGATAAGAGTGGGTGAGAATTTCCAACCATAATCAATAAAATGCGGTGAAAAAAAAAGTGTGAATACCCCATAGAACACTAAAAGGTGGAGCAGAAGTGTTCGGCTGCAAGAAGGTGTGAATGTTCGACTATATTTGGTGAAAAGCAGGTGAAGCAAGGTCTGAATGCCCAACCTTACATCATCAAAAACGAGATCAGAGGTGTTTGGCTGCAAGAAGGCCATAGTTTGCCAAAAGCGGGTAAGGTGCGAATGACCGACTAAATATCAACAAAAGTGGGGGCGGAGGTCTTCGGATGCAAGTGGGTGTGAATATCCCACCATACAAGTATGGTGGAGAGGAAGCTGTGAATGGCCGACCATAGTAAAAAGCGGGTGAGAAAAGGTGCGAATGTCCAATCATACATGATCAAAACAGGGAGCGGAGGTGTTTGGCTGCGACAAGGTGTGTATGTCCACCCATAATTAATGAAAAGCGGGCAACAAGTAGGTTTGAATACCCATCATCAAAAGCAGGAGTGGATGTGTTCGGCTACAAGAAGGTTTGAATGTCTGACCATAGTTTGTAAAAAGCGGGTAAGAAAAGGTTCGAGTGCCCGAACATACACCATCAAAAGAGGGAGCGGAGGTGTTCCGCTGTAAGACGGTGTGAATGTCAAACAATAGTTTGTAAAAAGCGGGTAAGAAAAGGTTAAAATACCCGACTGTACACAATCAATAGCGGGAGCGGAGTTGTTCGGCTACAAGAAGGTGTGAAAGTCCGACCATGGTTTGTAAAAAGCGGGTAAGAAAAGGTTCGAATGCCCGAATATATACCATCAAAAGCGGAAGCGGAGGTGTTCGGCTGCAAGAAGGTGTGAACGTCCGACCAAAGTTTGTAAAAAGCAGTGAAGAAAAGTTTCGAATATCCAACCAAACATAATCAAAAGCGGGAGCAGAGCTGTTCGACTGCAAGTAGGTGTGAATGTCAGATCATAATTTGCAAAAAGCTGATAAGAAAGGGTGAGAATGCCCGACTATACACCATCAAATTCGGGAGCGGAAGTGTTCGGCTGTGAGTAGGTGTGAATGTCAAACCATAATTGCTGAAAAATGTGTTAGAAAAGACTAGAATGCCGGACCATACATCATCAAAAGCGGGAAAAGTGGTGTTCGGCTGCAAGTAGGTGTGAATGTCCAGCCATAATTACTCACAAACCCGTAAGAAAAGGTAGTATTGCCAGACCATACATTATCAAAACAGGGAGCGGAGGTGGTTCAGCTGCAAGGTGTGAATGTCTGACTAAAGTTTATAAAAAGCGGGTAAGACAAGGTGTGAATGCCTGACAATGTATGATCAAATGAGGGAGCGGAGGTTTTCAGCTGCAAGGTCTGAATGTACAACCATAATTTGTAAAAACCGGGGAAGAAAAGGCTCGAAAGCCCGACTGTACACCATCAAAAGCGGGAGCGGAGGTGTTCGGCTGCAAGTAGGTGTGAATGTTCGACCATAATTTGTAAAAAGCGGGTAAGAAAAGGTTTGAATGCCCGACTATATATTAACAAAAGCAGGAGGAGAGGTCTTCGGATAAGAGTGGGTGAGAATTTCCAACCATAATCAATAAAATGCGGTGAAAAAAAAAGTGTGAATACCCCATAGAACACTAAAAGGTGGAGCAGAAGTGTTCGGCTGCAAGAAGGTGTGAATGTTCGACTATATTTGGTGAAAAGCAGGTGAAGCAAGGTCTGAATGCCCAACCTTACATCATCAAAAACGAGATCAGAGGTGTTTGGCTGCAAGAAGGCCATAGTTTGCCAAAAGCGGGTAAGGTGCGAATGACCGACTAAATATCAACAAAAGTGGGGGCGGAGGTCTTCGGATGCAAGTGGGTGTGAATATCCCACCATACAAGTATGGTGGAGAGGAAGCTGTGAATGGCCGACCATAGTAAAAAGCGGGTGAGAAAAGGTGCGAATGTCCAATCATACATGATCAAAACAGGGAGCGGAGGTGTTTGGCTGCGACAAGGTGTGTATGTCCACCCATAATTAATGAAAAGCGGGCAACAAGTATGTTTGAATACCCATCATCAAAAGCAGGAGTGGATGTGTTCGGCTACAAGAAGGTTTGAATGTCTGACCATAGTTTGTAAAAAGCGGGTAAGAAAAGGTTCGAGTGCCCGAACATACACCATCAAAAGAGGGAGCGGAGGTGTTCCGCTGTAAGACGGTGTGAATGTCAAACAATAGTTTGTAAAAAGCGGGTAAGAAAAGGTTAAAATACCCGACTGTACACAATCAATAGCGGGAGCGGAGTTGTTCGGCTACAAGAAGGTGTGAAAGTCCGACCATGGTTTGTAAAAAGCGGGTAAGAAAAGGTGCGAATGCCCGACAATGTATGATCAAAAGAGGGAGTGGAGGTTTTCGGCTGCAAGAAGGTCTGAATGTCCAACCATAATTTGTAAAAACCGGGGAAGAAAAGGCTCGAAAGCCCGACTATACACCATCAAAAGTGGGAGCGGAGGTATTCAGCTTCAAGACGGTCTGAATGTCCATCAATAATTGCTAGAAAACATGAAAGAGAATTTTCGAATATCAAACTGCACATGATCATAAGCAGGAGAGGAGGTGTTCAGCTGCAAGAAGGTGTGAATGTCTACCCATAATTACTGAAAAATGGGTAAGAAAAGGTGCGAATGCCTAACCATACATCATCAAAAGAGGGAGCGGAGGTGTTCCGCTGTAAGACGGTGTGAATGTCCGACCATAGATGGTAAAAAGCGGTTAAGAAAAGGTTAAATTACCCGACTGTACACAATCAAAAGAGGGAGCGGAGTTGTTCAGCTAAGAGAAGGTGTGAAAGTCCGACCTTGGTTTGTAAAAAGCGGGTAAGAAAAAGTTCGTATGCCCGAATATACACCATCAAAAGCGGAAGCGGAGGTGTTCGGCTGCAAGATATTGTGAACGTCCAACCAAAGTTTGTAAAAAGCAGTTAAGAAAAGGTTCGAATATCTAACCAAACATAAGAATGAGTCTTTTCCGCTGTAGAATGCCCGACTATAGACCATCAAATGCGGGAGCGGAGGTGTTCGGCTCTGAGTAGGTGTGAATGTCCGACCATAATTGCTGAAAAATGTATTAGAAAAGGTAAGAATACTGGACCATACATCATCAAAAGCGGGAGAGGTGGTGTTCGGCTGCAAGAAGGTGTGAAAGTCCGACAATGGTTTTTAGAAAGCGGGTAAAAAAAGGTTCTAATGCCCGACTATACACCATCAAAAGCGGAAGCGGAGGTGTTCGGATGCCAGAAGATGTGAACGTCCGACCAAAGTTTGTAAAAAGCAGTGAAAAGCGAGAAAAAGCATTTCGTGAGTTCTGCATGACTTGGGATTTTGCTTATAAAATGCATTACTTCACTCAAACTATGTTAAAACTGATTTGTCCTTCATATTTACCATGTCTAGAAATATTTAAACAAAAAAACAACGTTGTACTTTGCAGTAAAAGAAAGAGCAAATCTAAAGTTTCAGGAATCCGAGTATAAGCCTGCTTTCATGAGTTCTGCACGATTTCGGATTTTGCTATAAAATGAATTGCTTTGCTCAAACCAAGTTAAAACTGCTTTGTCCTTCCATATTCATCAATGTCTAGATCGACTTCAACAAAGAAAAACATTGGACTTTGCAGTAGAAGAAGTTGAAATCCATCTACACATTGATAAATATGAAGGACAAAGCAGTTCCCACTTGCCCATAAGAAAATAAGCTTATTCTCGGATTCCTGATCCTTCAGTGTTGCTCTTTCTTCTACTGCAAAATACAATGTTGTTCTTTGTTGAAGTCGATCTAGACATTGATAAATATGAAGGAAAAAGCAGTTTTAACTTGGTTTGAGTGAATGAATTCATTTTATACATAAAATCCGAAATCGTGCAGAACTCATGAAAATAAGCTTATTCTCGGATTCCTAAAACTTTTGATTGGCTCTTTCTTTTACTGCAAAGTACAACGTTGTTTTTTTGTTTAAATCTATCGAGACATTGATAAATATGAAGGTAAAAGCCGTTTTAACATAGTTTGAGTGAAGGAATTAATTTTATAGATAAAATCCCAAATCATGCAGAACTCCTCAAAAGGGGCGTATGGCTTAATCACAAGTGTGGTTCTTTCTCATTCAGGGTAGTATGAGGAAGTTTATGCTTGAAATATATGTAGAAATGGGTACATATGAAGGACAAAGCAGTGTTAACTTAGTTTGAGTAAAGGAATTAATTTTATACATAAAATCCCAAATCATGCAGAACGTATGAAAAGAAGCTTATTCTCGGATTCCTGATCCTTCAGTTTTGCTCTTTCTTCTACTGCAAAATACAATGTTGTTCTTTGTTGAAGTCGATCTAGACATTGATAAATATGAAGGAAAAAGCAGTTTTAACTTGGTTTGAGTGAATGAATTTATTTTATACATAAAATCCGAAATCGTGCAGAACTCATGAAAATAAGCTTATTCTCGGATTCCTAAAACTTTTGATTTGCTCTTTCTTTTATTGCAAAGTACAACGTTGTTTTTTTGTTTAAATCTATCGAGACATTGATAAATATGAAGGTAAAAGCCGTTTTAACATAGTTTGAGTGAAGGAATTAATTTTATAGATAAAATCCCAAATCATGCAGAACTCCTCAAAAGGGAGGTATGGCTTAATCACAAGTGTGGCTCTTTCTCATTCAGGGTAATATGAGGAAGTTTATGCTTGAAATATATGTAGAAATGGGTACATATGAAGGACAAAGCAGTGTTAACTTAGTTTGCGTGAAGAAATTCATTTTATACATAAAATCCGAAATCGTGCAGAACTCATGAAAATAAGCTTATTCTCGGATTCCTAAAACTTTTACTGCAAAGTACAACGTTGTTTTTTGTTGAAATCTATCTAGACATTGATAAATACCAGCCGAAACTCTGCTGCCGCTTTTGATAATTTATGGTTGGGCATTCTTACCTTTTCTTACCCGCTTTTTACAAATTATGATCTTACATTCACACCTACTTGCAGTCGAACACCTTCTCATCCACTTATGATCATGTGCGGTTGGGCTTTTGCACCTTTTCTTACCCATTTTTCAGTAATTATGGGTGGACATTCAGACCTTCTTGCAGCCGAAAACCTCCGCTCCTCTTTTGATCATACATTGTCGGGCATTCACACCTTGTCTTACCCGCTTTTTACAAACTTTAGTCGGACATTCAAACCTTCTTGCAGCTGAACCACCTCCGCTCCCTGTTTTGATCATATATGGTCTGGCAATAGTACCTTTTCTTACCCGTTTGTGAGTAATTATGGCTGGACATTCACACCTTCTTGCAGCCAAACACAACCTCTCCCGCTTTTGATGATATATGGTCCGGCATTCTTACCTTTTCTAACACATTTTTCAGCAATTATGGTCGGACATTCACACCTACTCACAGACGAACACCTCCACTCCCACATTTGATAGTGTATAGTCGGGCATTCTCACCCTTTCTCATCAGCTTTTTGTAAATTATGATCTGATATTCACACCTACTTGCAGTCGAACAGCTCTGCTCCCGCTTTTGATTATGTTTGGTTGGATATTCGAACATTTTCTTAATGCTTTTTACAAACTTTGGTCGGACGTTCACACCGTCTTGCAGCCGAACACCTCCGCTTCCGCTTTTGATGGTGTATAGTTGGGCATTCGCACCTTTTTTTTACCCATTTTTCAGGTATTATGGGTGGACATTCACACCTTCTTGCAGCTGAACACCTCCTCTCCCACTTATGATCATGTGTGGTTTGATTTTCGAAAATTTTCTTTCATGTTTTCTAGCAATTATTGATGGACATTTAGACCTTCTTGCAGCTGAACACCACCTCTCCCGATTTTGATGATGTATGGACCAGCATTTTTACCTTTTCTAACACATTTTTCAGCAATTATGGTTGGAGATTCACACCTACTCACAGCCGAATAACTCCGCTACCGCATTTGATGGTGTATAGTCGGGATTTCTCACCCTTTCTCATCAGCTTTTTGCAAATTATGATCTGACATTCACACCTACTTCCAGTTGAACAGCTCTGCTCCCGCTTTTGATTATGTTTGGTTAGATATTCGAACCTTTTCTTAACTACTTTTTACAAACTTTGGTCGGACGTTCACACCTTCTTGTAGCCGAACACATGCACTCCTGCTTTTGATGATGTATGGTTGGGCATTCGCACCTTTTTTTTACCCATTTTTCAGGTATTATGGGTGGACATTCACACCTTCTTGCAGCTGAACACCTCCTCTCCCACTTATGATCATGTGTGGTTTGATTTTCGAAAATTTTCTTTCATGTTTTCTAGCAATTATTGATGGACATGTAGACCTTCTTGCAGCTGAACACCACCTCTCCCGATTTTGATGATGTATGGACCGGCATTTTTACCTTTTCTAACACATTTTTCAGCAATTATGGTTGGAGATTCACACCTACTCACAGCCGAACAACTCCGCTACCGCATTTGATGGTGTATAGTCGGGCATTCTCACCCTTTCTCATCAGCTTTTTGCAAATTATGATCTGACATTCACACCTACTTCCAGTCGAACAGCTCTGCTCCCGCTTTTGATTATGTTTGGTTAGATATTCGAACCTTTTCTTAACTGCTTTTTACAAACTTTGGTCGGACGTTCACAATATCTTGCAGCCGAACACCTCCGCTTCCGCTTTTGATGGTGTATATTCGGGCATACGAACCTTTTCTTACCCGCTTTTTACAAACCAAGGTCGGACTTTCACACCTTCTCTTAGCTGAACAACTCCGCTCCCTCTTTTCATTGTGTACAGTCGGGTAATTTAACCTTTTCTTACCCACTTTTTACCATCTATGGTCGGACATTCACACCGTGTTACAGCGGAACACCTCCGCTCCCTCTTTTGATGATGTATGGTTAGGCATTCGCACCTTTTCTTACCCATTTTTCAGTAATTATGGGTAGACATTCACACCTTCTTGCAGCTGAACACCTCCTCTCCCGCTCAGGATCATGTGCAGTTTGATATTCGAAAATTTTCTTTCATGTTTTCTAGCAATTATTGATGGACATTCAGACCGTCTTGCAGCTGAACACCTCCGCTCCCACTTTTGATGGTGTATAGTCGGGCTTTCGAGCCTTTTCTTCCCCAGTTTTTACAAATTATGGTTGGACATTCAGACCTTCTTGCAGCCGAAAACCTCCACTCCCTCTTTTGATCATACATTGTTGGGCATTCGCACCTTGTCTTACCCGCTTTTTACAAACTATAGTCAGACATTCACACCTTGCAGCTGAACCTCCGCTCCCTGTTTTGATCATGTATGGTCTGGCAATACTACCTTTTCTTCCCCCGTTTGTGAGTAATTATGGCTGGACATTCAAACCTACTTGCAGTCGAACAGCTCTGCTCCCGCTTTTGATTATGTTTGGTTGGATATTCGAAACTTTTCTTAACTGCTTTTTACAAACCATGGTCGGACTTTCACACCTTCTTGTAGCCGAACAACTCCGCTCCCGCTATTGATTGTGTACAGTCGGGTATTTTAACCTTTTCTTACCCGCTTTTTACCAACTATGGTCGGACATTCACACCGTCTTACAGCGGAACACCTCTGCTCCCGCTTTTGATGGTGTATAGTCGGGCATTCGAAGCTTTTTTTACCCGCTTTTTACAAACTATGGTGGGACATTCAAACCTTCTTGTATCCGAAAACTTCCGCTCTCTCTTTTGATCATACATTGTCGGACATTCGCACCTTTTCTTACCCGCTTTTTACAAACCATGGTCGGACTTTCACATCTTCTTGTAGCCGAACACATCCGCTCCCGCTATTGATTATGTACAGTCGGGTATTTTAACCTTTTCTTACCCGCTTTTTACCAAGTATGGTCGGACATTCACACCTTCGTACAGCGGAACACCTCCGCTCCCTCTTTTGATGGTGTATGTTCGGGCATTCAAACCTTTTCTTACCCGCTTTTTCCAAACTATGGTCGGCTATTCACAGCTTCCTCTCCACCATACTTGTATGGTGGGATATTCACACCCACTTGCATCCGAAGACCTCCGCCCCAAATTTTGTTGATATTTAGTCGGACATTCGAACCTTACCCGCTTTTGGCAAACTATGGCCTTCTTGCAGCCAAACAACTCTGATCTTGCTTTTGATGATGTAAGGTTGGGCATTCAGACCTTGCTTCACCTGCTTTTCACCAAATATAGTCGGACATTCACACCTTCTTGCAGCCGAACACTTCCGCTCCACCTTTTAGTGTTCTATCACACCTTTTTTTTCACAACATTTTATACATTATGGTTGAAAATTTTCAACCACTCTCATCCGAAGACCTCTCCTCCCGCTTTTGTTAATATATTTGAACTTTAGTTTGACATTCAAACCTTCTTGCAGCTGAACCACCTCCGCTCCCTGTTTTGATCATATATGGTCTGGCTACTACCTTTTCTTACCCGTTTGTGAGTAATTATGGCTGGACATTCACACCTACTTACAGTCGAACACAACCTCTCTCGCTTTTGATGATGTATGGACCGGCATTTTTACCTTTTCTAACACATTTTTCAGCAATTATGGTCGGAGATTCACACTTACTCACAGCCGAACAACTCCGCTCCCGCATTTGATGATGTATAGTCGGGCATTCTCACCCTTTCTCATCAGCTTTTTGCAAATTATGATCTGACATTCACACCTACTTGCAGTCGAACACCTCTGCTCCCGCTTTTGATTATGTTTGGTTGGATATTCGAACCTTTTCTTAACTTCTTTTTACATATTTTGGTTGGACGTTCACACCTTCTTGTAGCCGAACACTTCCACTCCTGCTTTTGATGATGTATGGTTGGGCATTCACACCTTTTTTTTGCCCATTTTTCAGGAATTATGGGTGGACATTCACACCTTGTAGCTGAACACCTCCTATCCCACTTATGATCATGTGCGGTTTGATTTTCGAAAAGTTTCTTTCATGTTTTCTAGCAATTATTGATGGACATGTAGACCTTCTTGCAGCTGAACACCTCCGCTCCCGCTTTTGATCATACATTGTCAGGCATTCGCACCTTGTCTTACCCACTTTTTACAAACTTTAGTCGAACAGTCACACCTTTTTGCAGCCGAACACCACCTCTCCCGCTTTTGATGATGTATGGTCCAGCATTCTTATCTTTTCTAACACATTCTTCAGCAATTATGGTCGGACATTCACACCTACTCAGAGCCGAACACCTCCGCTCCCGCATTTGATGGTGTATAGTCGGGCATTCTCACCCTTTCTCATCAGCTTTTTACAAATTATGATCTGACATTCACACCTGCTTTTGATAATGTATTGTTAGGCATTCGCACCTTTTTTTTTACCCATTTTTCATGAATTATGGGTGGACATTCACACCTTCTTGCAGCCGAACACCTCCTCTACCGCTTATGATCATGTGCGGTTTGATATTCGAAAATTTACTTTCTTGTTTTAAAGCAATTATTGATGGACATTCAAACCTTCTTTTTGATGGTGTATAGTCGGGCTTTCGAGCCTTTTCTTCCCGGTTTTTACAAACCATGGTCGGACTTTCACACCTTCTTGTAGCCGAACAACTCCGCTCCCGCTTTTGATTGTGTACAGTCGGGTATTTTAACCTTTTCTTACCCGCTTTTTACCAACTATGGTCGGATATTCACACCGTCTTACAGCGGAACACCTCTGCTCCCGCTTTTGATGGTGTATAGTCGGGCATTCGAAGCTTTTCTTACCCGCTTTTTACCAACTATGGTGGGACATTCAAACCTTCTTGTATCCGAAAACCTCCGCTCTCTCTTTTGATCATACATTGTCTGACATTCGCACCTTTTCTTACCCGCTTTTTACAAACCATGGTCGGACTTTCACATCTTCTTGTAGCCGAACACATCCGCTCCCGCTATTGATTACAGTCGGGTATTTTAACCTTTTCTTACCCGCTTTTTACCAAGTATGGTCGGACATTCACACCTTCGTACAGCGGAACACCTCCGCTCCCTCTTTTGATGGTGTATGTTCGGGCATTCAAACCTTTTCTTACCCGCTTTTTCCAAACCATGGTCGGCTATTCACAGCTTCCTCTCCACCATACTTGTATGGTGGGATATTCACACCCACTTGCATCCGAAGACCTCCGCCCCAAATTTTGTTGATATTTAGTCGGACATTCGCACCTTACCTGCTTTTGGCAAACTATGGCCTTCTTGCAGCCAAACACCTCTGATCTCGCTTTTGATGATGTAAGGTTGGGCATTCAGACCTTGCTTCACCTGCTTTTCACCAAATATAGTCGGACATTCACACTTTCTTGCAGCCGAACACTTCCGCTCCACCTTTTAGTCTTCTATCACACCTTTTTTTCACCGCATTTTATACATTATGGTCGGAAATTTTCAACCACTCTCATCCGAAGACCTCTCCTCCCGCTTTTGTTAATATATTTGAACTTTAGTCGGACATTCAAACCTTCTTGCAGCTGAACCACCTCCGCTCCCTGTTTTGATCATATATGGTCTGGCAATACTACCTTTTCTTACCCGTTTGTGAGTAATTATGGCTGGACATTCACACCTACTTGCAGCCGAACACAACCTCTCTCGCTTTTGATGATGTATGGACCGGCATTTTTACCTTTTCTAACACATTTTTCAGCAATTATGGTTGGAGATTCACACCTACTCACAGCCGAACAACTCCGCTACCGCATTTGATGGTGTATAGTCGGGCATTCTCACCCTTTCTCATCAGCTTTTTGCAAATTATGATCTGACATTCACACCTACTTCCAGTCGAAAAGCTCTGCTCCCGCTTTTGATTATGTTTGGTTAGATATTCGAACCTTTTCTTAACTGCTTTTTACAAACTTTGGTCGGACGTTCACAATATCTTGCAGCCGAACACCTCCGCTTCCGCTTTTGATGGTGTATATTCGGGCATACGAACCTTTTCTTACCCGCTTTTTACAAACCAAGGTCGGACTTTCACACCTTCTCTTAGCTGAACAACTCCGCTCCCTCTTTTGATTGTGTACAGTCGGGTAATTTAACCTTTTCTTACCCGCTTTTTACCATCTATGGTCGGACATTCACACCGTCTTACAACGGAACACCTCCGCTCCCTCTTTTGATGATGTATGGTTAGGCATTCGAACCTTTTCTTACCCATTTTTCAGTAATTATGGGTAGACATTCACACCTTCTTGACGCTGAACACCTCCTCTCCTGCTTATGATCATGTGCAGTTTGATATTTGAAAATTTTCTTTCATGTTTTCTAGCAATTATTGATGGACATTCACACCGTCTTACAGCGGAACACCTCCGCTCCCTCTTTTGATGGTGTATGTTCGGGCACTCGAACCTTTTCTTACCCGCTTTTTACAAACTATGGTCAGACATTCAAACCTTCTTGTAGCCGAACACATCCACTCCTGCTTTTGATGATGGGTATTCAAACCTATTTGTTGCCCGCTTTTCATTAATTATGGGTGGACATACACACCTTGTCGCAGCCAAACACCTCCGCTCCCTGTTTTGATCATGTATGATTGGACATTCGCACCTTTTCTCACCCGCTTTTTACTATGGTCGGCCAATCACAGCTTCCTCTCCACCATACTTGTATGGTGGGATATTCACACCCACTTGCATCCGAAGACCTCCGCCCCCACTTTTGTTGATATTTAGTCGGTCATTCGCAGCTTACCCGCTTTTGGCAAACTATGGCCTTCTTGCAGCCAAACACCTCTGATCTCGTTTTTGATGATGTAAGGTTGGGCATTCAGACCTTGCTTCACCTGCTTTTCACCAAATATAGTCGAACAGTCACACCTTCTTGCAGCCGAACACTTCTGCTCCACCTTTTAGTGTTCTATGGGGTATTCACACCTTTTTTTTCACCGCATTTTATTGATTATGGTTGGAAATTCTCACCCACTCTTATCCGAAGACCTCTCCTCCTGCTTTTGTTAATATATAGTCGAGCATTCAAACCTTTTCTTACCCGCTTTTTACAAATTATGGTCGAACATTCACACCTACTTGCAGCCGAACACCTCCGCTCCCGCTTTTGATGGTGTATAGTCGGGCTTTCGAGCCTTTTCTTCCCCGGTTTTTACAAATTATGGTTGTACATTCAGACCTTGCAGCCGAAAACCTCCGCTCCCTCATTTGATCATACATTGTCAGGCATTCGCACCTTGTCTTACCCGCTTTTTATAAACTTTAGTCAGACATTCACACCTTGCAGCTGAACCACCTCCGCTCCCTGTTTTGATAATGTATGGTATGGCAATACTACCTTTTCTTACCGGTTTGTGAGTAATTATGGCTGGATATTCACACCTACTTGCAGCCGAATACCACTTTTCCCGCTTTTGATGATGTATGGTCCGGCATTCTAGTCTTTTCTAACACATTTTTCAGCAATTATGGTTTGACATTCACACCTACTCACAGCCGAACACTTCCGCTTCCGCATTTGATGGTGTATAGTCGGGCATTCTAACCCTTTCTCATCAGCTTTTTGCAAATTATGATCTGACATTCACACCTACTTGCAGTCGAACAGCTCTGCTCCCGCTTTTGATTATGTTTGGTTGGATATTCGAAACTTTTCTTCACTGCTTTTTACAAACTTTGGTCGGACGTTCACACCTTCTTGCAGCCGAACACCTCCGCTTCCGCTTTTGATGGTATATATTCGGGCATTCGAACCTTTTCTTACCCGCTTTTTACAAACCATGGTCGGACTTTCACACCTTCTTGTAGCCGAACAACTCCGCTCCCGCTATTGATTGTGTACAGTCGGGTATTTTAACCTTTTCTTACGCGCTTTTTACCAACTATTGTTGGACATTCACACCGTCTTACAGCGGAACACCTCCGCTCCCTCTTTTGATGGTGTTTGTTCGGGCATTCGAACCTTTTCTTACCCGCATTTTACGAACTATGGTCGGACATTCAAACCTTCTTTTAGCCGAACACATTCACTCCTGCTTTTGATGATGTATGGTTGAGCATTCGCACCTTTTCTTACCCATTTTTTACAAACTATGGTCGGACATTCACACCTTCTTGCAGCTGAACACCTCCTCTCCCGCTTATGATGATGTGTGGTTTGATATTCGAAAATTTTCTTTCATGTTTTCTAGCAATTATTGATGGACATTCAGACCTTCTTGCAGCTGAACACCTCCGCTCCCGCTTTTGATGATGTATAGTCGGGCTTTCGAGCCTTTTCTTCCCCGGTTTTTACAAAATTATTGTTGGACATTCAGACCTTCTTGCAGCCGAAAACCTCCGCTCCCTCTTTTGATCATACATTGTCGGGCATTCGCACCTTCTCTTACCCGCTTTTTACAAACCAGGGTCGGACTTTCACACCTTTTAGTAGCCGAACAACTCTCGGCTACTAACCTTTTCTTCGTGCTTTACGAGTTATGTATGATCAAAAGAGGGAGCGGAGGTTTTCGGCTGCAAGGTCTGAATGTCCAACCATAATTTGTAAAAACCGGGGAAGAAAAGGCTCGAAAGCCCGACTATACACCATCAAAAGCGGGAGCGGAGGTGTTCGGCTGCAAGTAGGTGTGAATGTTCGACCATAATTTGTAAAAAGCGGGTAATAAAAGGTTCGAATGCCCGACTATATATTAACCAAAGCAGGAGGAGAGGTCTTCGGATAAGAGTGGGTGAGAATTTACAACCATAATCTATAAAATGCGGTGAAAAAAAAGGTGTGAATACCCCATAGAACAC
Source organism: Leuresthes tenuis (assembly GCF_036924035.1). Classification (NCBI taxonomy): domain Eukaryota; kingdom Metazoa; phylum Chordata; class Actinopteri; order Atheriniformes; family Atherinopsidae; genus Leuresthes; species Leuresthes tenuis. The sequence continues at coordinate 118,875 of NW_027325470.1, read as the reverse complement.
TAAAAGGTAGACCGGAAGTGTTCGGCTGCAAGAAGGTGTGAATGTCTGACCATAGTTTGTAAAAAGCGGGTAAGAAAGGGTTTGAATGCCCGAACATACACCATCAAAGGAGGGAGCGGAGGTGTTCCGCTGTAAGAAGGTGTGAATGTCCGACCATAGTTGGCAAAAAGCAGGTAAGAAAAGGTTAAAATACCCGATTGTACACAATCAATAGCGGGAGCGGAGTTGTTCCGCTACTAAAAGGTGTGAAAGTCCGACCATGGTTTGTAAAAAGCGGGTAAGAAAAGGTGCGAATGCCCGACAATGTATGATCAAAAGAGGGAGCGGAGGTTTTCGGCTGAAACAAGGTCTGAATGTCCATCCATATTTTGTAAAAATCTGGGAAGAAAAGGCTCGAAAGCCCGACTATACACCATCAACAGCTGGAGCGGAGGTGTTCAGCTGCAAGAAGGTCTGAATGTCCATCAATAATTGCTAGAAAACATGGAAGAGAATTTTCGAATATCAAACCGCACATGATCATAAGCGGGAGAGGAGGTGTTCAAATGCAAGAAGGTGTGAATGTCCACCCATAATTACTGCAAAATGGGTAAGAAAAGGTACGAATGCCCAACCATACATGATCCTAACAAGGAGCGGAGGTGTTTGGCTGCGACAAGGTGTGTATGTCCACCCATAATTAATGAAAAGCGGGCAACAAGTAGGTTTGAATACCCATCATCAAAAGCAGGAGTGGATGCGTTCGGCTAAAAGAAGGTTTGAATGTCTGACCATAGTTTGTAAAAAGCGGGTAAGAAAAGGTTCGAGTGCCCGAACATACACCATCAAAGGAGGGAGCGGAGGTGTTCAGCTGCAAGAAGGTCTGAATGTCCATCAATAATTGCTAGAAAACATGGAAGAGAATTTTCGAATATCAAACCGCACATGATCATAAGTGGGAGAGGAGGTGTTAAAATGCAAAAAGGTGTGAATGTCCACCCATAATTACTGCAAAATGGGTAAGAAAAGGTACGAATGCCAAACCATACATCATCAAAAGCAGGAGTGGATGTGTTCGGCTACAAGAAGGTTTTAATGTCCGATCATAGTTTGTAAAAAGCGGGTAAGAAAAGGTTCGAATGCCCGAACATACACCATCAAAAGAGGGAGCGGAGGTGTTCCACTGTAAGAAGGTGTGAATGTCTGACCATAGTTGGTAAAAAGCAGGTAAGAAAAGGTGAAAATACCCGACTGTACACAATCAATAGCGGGAGCGGAGTTGTTCGGCTACTAAAAGGTGTGAAAGTCCGACCCTGGTTTGTATTAAGCGGGTAAGAGAAGGTGCGAATGCCCGACAATGTATGATCAAAAGAGGGAGCGGAGGTTTTCGGCTGCAAGAAGGTCTGAATGTCCAACAATAATTTTGTAAAAACCGGGGAAGAAAAGGCTCGAAAGCCCGACTATACATCATCAAAAGCGGGAGCGGAGGTGTTCAGCTGCAAGAAGGTCTGAATGTCCATCAATAATTGCTAGAAAACATGAAAGAAAATTTTCGAATATCAAACCACACATCATCATAAGCGGGAGAGGAGGTGTTCAGCTGCAAGAAGGTGTAAATGTCCGACCATAGTTTGTAAAAAATGGGTAAGAAAAGGTGCGAATGCTCAACCATACATCATCAAAAGCAGGAGTAGATGTGTTCGGCTAAAAGAAGGTTTGAATGTCCAACCATAGTTCGTAAAATGCAGGTAAGAAAAGGTTCGAATGCCCGAACATACACCATCAAAAGAGGGAGCGGAGTTGTTCCGCTGTAAGACGGTGTGAATGTCCAACAATAGTTGGTAAAAAGCGGGTAAGAAAAGGTTAAAATACCCGACTGTACACAATCAATAGCGGGAGCGGAGTTGTTCGGCTACAAGAAGGTGTGAAAGTCCGACCATGGTTTGTAAAAAGCGGGTAAGAAAAGGTTCGAATGCCCGAATATATACCATCAAAAGCGGAAGCGGAGGTGTTCGGCTGCAAGAAGGTGTGAACGTCCGACCAAAGTTTGTAAAAAGCAGTGAAGAAAAGTTTCGAATATCCAACCAAACATAATCAAAAGCGGGAGCAGAGCTGTTCGACTGCAAGTAGGTGTGAATGTCAGATCATAATTTGCAAAAAGCTGATAAGAAAGGGTGAGAATGCCCGACTATACACCATCAAATGCGGGAGCGGAAGTGTTCGGCTGTGAGTAGGTGTGAATGTCAAACCATAATTGCTGAAAAATGTGTTAGAAAAGACTAGAATGCCGGACCATACATCATCAAAAGCGGGAAAAGTGGTGTTCGGCTGCAAGTAGGTGTGAATGTCCAGCCATAATTACTCACAAACCCGTAAGAAAAGGTAGTATTGCCAGACCATACATTATCAAAACAGGGAGCGGAGGTGGTTCAGCTGCAAGGTGTGAATGTCTGACTAAAGTTTATAAAAAGCGGGTAAGACAAGGTGTGAATGCCTGACAATGTATGATCAAATGAGGGAGCGGAGGTTTTCAGCTGCAAGGTCTGAATGTACAACCATAATTTGTAAAAACCGGGGAAGAAAAGGCTCGAAAGCCCGACTGTACACCATCAAAAGCGGGAGCGGAGGTGTTCGGCTGCAAGTAGGTGTGAATGTTCGACCATAATTTGTAAAAAGCGGGTAAGAAAAGGTTTGAATGCCCGACTATATATTAACAAAAGCAGGAGGAGAGGTCTTCGGATAAGAGTGGGTGAGAATTTCCAACCATAATCAATAAAATGCGGTGAAAAAAAAAGTGTGAATACCCCATAGAACACTAAAAGGTGGAGCAGAAGTGTTCGGCTGCAAGAAGGTGTGAATGTTCGACTATATTTGGTGAAAAGCAGGTGAAGCAAGGTCTGAATGCCCAACCTTACATCATCAAAAACGAGATCAGAGGTGTTTGGCTGCAAGAAGGCCATAGTTTGCCAAAAGCGGGTAAGGTGCGAATGACCGACTAAATATCAACAAAAGTGGGGGCGGAGGTCTTCGGATGCAAGTGGGTGTGAATATCCCACCATACAAGTATGGTGGAGAGGAAGCTGTGAATGGCCGACCATAGTAAAAAGCGGGTGAGAAAAGGTGCGAATGTCCAATCATACATGATCAAAACAGGGAGCGGAGGTGTTTGGCTGCGACAAGGTGTGTATGTCCACCCATAATTAATGAAAAGCGGGCAACAAGTAGGTTTGAATACCCATCATCAAAAGCAGGAGTGGATGTGTTCGGCTACAAGAAGGTTTGAATGTCTGACCATAGTTTGTAAAAAGCGGGTAAGAAAAGGTTCGAGTGCCCGAACATACACCATCAAAAGAGGGAGCGGAGGTGTTCCGCTGTAAGACGGTGTGAATGTCAAACAATAGTTTGTAAAAAGCGGGTAAGAAAAGGTTAAAATACCCGACTGTACACAATCAATAGCGGGAGCGGAGTTGTTCGGCTACAAGAAGGTGTGAAAGTCCGACCATGGTTTGTAAAAAGCGGGTAAGAAAAGGTTCGAATGCCCGAATATATACCATCAAAAGCGGAAGCGGAGGTGTTCGGCTGCAAGAAGGTGTGAACGTCCGACCAAAGTTTGTAAAAAGCAGTGAAGAAAAGTTTCGAATATCCAACCAAACATAATCAAAAGCGGGAGCAGAGCTGTTCGACTGCAAGTAGGTGTGAATGTCAGATCATAATTTGCAAAAAGCTGATAAGAAAGGGTGAGAATGCCCGACTATACACCATCAAATTCGGGAGCGGAAGTGTTCGGCTGTGAGTAGGTGTGAATGTCAAACCATAATTGCTGAAAAATGTGTTAGAAAAGACTAGAATGCCGGACCATACATCATCAAAAGCGGGAAAAGTGGTGTTCGGCTGCAAGTAGGTGTGAATGTCCAGCCATAATTACTCACAAACCCGTAAGAAAAGGTAGTATTGCCAGACCATACATTATCAAAACAGGGAGCGGAGGTGGTTCAGCTGCAAGGTGTGAATGTCTGACTAAAGTTTATAAAAAGCGGGTAAGACAAGGTGTGAATGCCTGACAATGTATGATCAAATGAGGGAGCGGAGGTTTTCAGCTGCAAGGTCTGAATGTACAACCATAATTTGTAAAAACCGGGGAAGAAAAGGCTCGAAAGCCCGACTGTACACCATCAAAAGCGGGAGCGGAGGTGTTCGGCTGCAAGTAGGTGTGAATGTTCGACCATAATTTGTAAAAAGCGGGTAAGAAAAGGTTTGAATGCCCGACTATATATTAACAAAAGCAGGAGGAGAGGTCTTCGGATAAGAGTGGGTGAGAATTTCCAACCATAATCAATAAAATGCGGTGAAAAAAAAAGTGTGAATACCCCATAGAACACTAAAAGGTGGAGCAGAAGTGTTCGGCTGCAAGAAGGTGTGAATGTTCGACTATATTTGGTGAAAAGCAGGTGAAGCAAGGTCTGAATGCCCAACCTTACATCATCAAAAACGAGATCAGAGGTGTTTGGCTGCAAGAAGGCCATAGTTTGCCAAAAGCGGGTAAGGTGCGAATGACCGACTAAATATCAACAAAAGTGGGGGCGGAGGTCTTCGGATGCAAGTGGGTGTGAATATCCCACCATACAAGTATGGTGGAGAGGAAGCTGTGAATGGCCGACCATAGTAAAAAGCGGGTGAGAAAAGGTGCGAATGTCCAATCATACATGATCAAAACAGGGAGCGGAGGTGTTTGGCTGCGACAAGGTGTGTATGTCCACCCATAATTAATGAAAAGCGGGCAACAAGTAGGTTTGAATACCCATCATCAAAAGCAGGAGTGGATGTGTTCGGCTACAAGAAGGTTTGAATGTCTGACCATAGTTTGTAAAAAGCGGGTAAGAAAAGGTTCGAGTGCCCGAACATACACCATCAAAAGAGGGAGCGGAGGTGTTCCGCTGTAAGACGGTGTGAATGTCAAACAATAGTTTGTAAAAAGCGGGTAAGAAAAGGTTAAAATACCCGACTGTACACAATCAATAGCGGGAGCGGAGTTGTTCGGCTACAAGAAGGTTTGAAAGTCCGACCATGGTTTGTAAAAAGCGGGTAAGAAAAGGTGCGAATGCCCGACAATGTATGATCAAAAGAGGGAGTGGAGGTTTTCGGCTGCAAGAAGGTCTGAATGTCCAACCATAATTTGTAAAAACCGGGGAAGAAAAGGCTCGAAAGCCCGACTATACACCATCAAAAGTGGGAGCGGAGGTGTTCAGCTTCAAGACGGTCTGAATGTCCATCAATAATTGCTAGAAAACATGAAAGAGAATTTTCGAATATCAAACTGCACATGATCATAAGCAGGAGAGGAGGTGTTCAGCTGCAAGAAGGTGTGAATGTCTACCCATAATTACTGAAAAATGGGTAAGAAAAGGTGCGAATGCCTAACCATACATCATCAAAAGAGGGAGCGGAGGTGTTCCGCTGTAAGACGGTGTGAATGTCCGACCATAGATGGTAAAAAGCGGTTAAGAAAAGGTTAAATTACCCGACTGTACACAATCAAAAGAGGGAGCGGAGTTGTTCAGCTAAGAGAAGGTGTGAAAGTCCGACCTTGGTTTGTAAAAAGCGGGTAAGAAAAAGTTCGTATGCCCGAATATACACCATCAAAAGCGGAAGCGGAGGTGTTCGGCTGCAAGATATTGTGAACGTCCGACCAAAGTTTGTAAAAAGCAGTTAAGAAAAGGTTCGAATATCTAACCAAACATAAGAATGAGTCTTTTCCGCTGTAGAATGCCCGACTATAGACCATCAAATGCGGGAGCGGAGGTGTTCGGCTCTGAGTAGGTGTGAATGTCCGACCATAATTGCTGAAAAATGTATTAGAAAAGGTAAGAATACTGGACCATACATCATCAAAAGCGGGAGAGGTGGTGTTCGGCTGCAAGAAGGTGTGAAAGTCCGACAATGGTTTTTAAAAAGCGGGTAAAAAAAGGTTCTAATGCCCGACTATACACCATCAAAAGCGGAAGCGGAGGTGTTCGGATGCCAGAAGATGTGAACGTCCGACCAAAGTTTGTAAAAAGCAGTGAAAAGCGAGAAAAAGCATTTCGTGAGTTCTGCATGACTTGGGATTTTGCTTATAAAATGCATTACTTCACTCAAACTATGTTAAAACTGATTTGTCCTTCATATTTACCATGTCTAGAAATATTTAAACAAAAAAACAACGTTGTACTTTGCAGTAAAAGAAAGAGCAAATCTAAAGTTTCAGGAATCCGAGTATAAGCCTGCTTTCATGAGTTCTGCACGATTTCGGATTTTGCTATAAAATGAATTGCTTTGCTCAAACCAAGTTAAAACTGCTTTGTCCTTCCATATTCATCAATGTCTAGATCGACTTCAACAAAGAAAAACATTGGACTTTGCAGTAGAAGAAGTTGAAATCCATCTACACATTGATAAATATGAAGGACAAAGCAGTTCCCACTTGCCCATAAGAAAATAAGCTTATTCTCGGATTCCTGATCCTTCAGTGTTGCTCTTTCTTCTACTGCAAAATACAATGTTGTTCTTTGTTGAAGTCGATCTAGACATTGATAAATATGAAGGAAAAAGCAGTTTTAACTTGGTTTGAGTGAATGAATTCATTTTATACATAAAATCCGAAATCGTGCAGAACTCATGAAAATAAGCTTATTCTCGGATTCCTAAAACTTTTGATTGGCTCTTTCTTTTACTGCAAAGTACAACGTTGTTTTTTTGTTTAAATCTATCGAGACATTGATAAATATGAAGGTAAAAGCCGTTTTAACATAGTTTGAGTGAAGGAATTAATTTTATAGATAAAATCCCAAATCATGCAGAACTCCTCAAAAGGGGCGTATGGCTTAATCACAAGTGTGGTTCTTTCTCATTCAGGGTAGTATGAGGAAGTTTATGCTTGAAATATATGTAGAAATGGGTACATATGAAGGACAAAGCAGTGTTAACTTAGTTTGAGTAAAGGAATTAATTTTATACATAAAATCCCAAATCATGCAGAACGTATGAAAAGAAGCTTATTCTCGGATTCCTGATCCTTCAGTTTTGCTCTTTCTTCTACTGCAAAATACAATGTTGTTCTTTGTTGAAGTCGATCTAGACATTGATAAATATGAAGGAAAAAGCAGTTTTAACTTGGTTTGAGTGAATGAATTTATTTTATACATAAAATCCGAAATCGTGCAGAACTCATGAAAATAAGCTTATTCTCGGATTCCTAAAACTTTTGATTTGCTCTTTCTTTTATTGCAAAGTACAACGTTGTTTTTTTGTTTAAATCTATCGAGACATTGATAAATATGAAGGTAAAAGCCGTTTTAACATAGTTTGAGTGAAGGAATTAATTTTATAGATAAAATCCCAAATCATGCAGAACTCCTCAAAAGGGAGGTATGGCTTAATCACAAGTGTGGCTCTTTCTCATTCAGGGTAATATGAGGAAGTTTATGCTTGAAATATATGTAGAAATGGGTACATATGAAGGACAAAGCAGTGTTAACTTAGTTTGCGTGAAGAAATTCATTTTATACATAAAATCCGAAATCGTGCAGAACTCATGAAAATAAGCTTATTCTCGGATTCCTAAAACTTTTACTGCAAAGTACAACGTTGTTTTTTGTTGAAATCTATCTAGACATTGATAAATACCAGCCGAAACTCTGCTGCCGCTTTTGATAATTTATGGTTGGGCATTCTTACCTTTTCTTACCCGCTTTTTACAAATTATGATCTTACATTCACACCTACTTGCAGTCGAACACCTTCTCATCCACTTATGATCATGTGCGGTTGGGCTTTTGCACCTTTTCTTACCCATTTTTCAGTAATTATGGGTGGACATTCAGACCTTCTTGCAGCCGAAAACCTCCGCTCCTCTTTTGATCATACATTGTCGGGCATTCACACCTTGTCTTACCCGCTTTTTACAAACTTTAGTCGGACATTCAAACCTTCTTGCAGCTGAACCACCTCCGCTCCCTGTTTTGATCATATATGGTCTGGCAATAGTACCTTTTCTTACCCGTTTGTGAGTAATTATGGCTGGACATTCACACCTTCTTGCAGCCAAACACAACCTCTCCCGCTTTTGATGATATATGGTCCGGCATTCTTACCTTTTCTAACACATTTTTCAGCAATTATGGTCGGACATTCACACCTACTCACAGACGAACACCTCCACTCCCACATTTGATAGTGTATAGTCGGGCATTCTCACCCTTTCTCATCAGCTTTTTGTAAATTATGATCTGATATTCACACCTACTTGCAGTCGAACAGCTCTGCTCCCGCTTTTGATTATGTTTGGTTGGATATTCGAACATTTTCTTAATGCTTTTTACAAACTTTGGTCGGACGTTCACACCGTCTTGCAGCCGAACACCTCCGCTTCCGCTTTTGATGGTGTATAGTTGGGCATTCGCACCTTTTTTTTACCCATTTTTCAGGTATTATGGGTGGACATTCACACCTTCTTGCAGCTGAACACCTCCTCTCCCACTTATGATCATGTGTGGTTTGATTTTCGAAAATTTTCTTTCATGTTTTCTAGCAATTATTGATGGACATTTAGACCTTCTTGCAGCTGAACACCACCTCTCCCGATTTTCATGATGTATGGACCAGCATTTTTACCTTTTCTAACACATTTTTCAGCAATTATGGTTGGAGATTCACACCTACTCACAGCCGAATAACTCCGCTACCGCATTTGATGGTGTATAGTCGGGATTTCTCACCCTTTCTCATCAGCTTTTTGCAAATTATGATCTGACATTCACACCTACTTCCAGTTGAACAGCTCTGCTCCCGCTTTTGATTATGTTTGGTTAGATATTCGAACCTTTTCTTAACTACTTTTTACAAACTTTGGTCGGACGTTCACACCTTCTTGTAGCCGAACACATGCACTCCTGCTTTTGATGATGTATGGTTGGGCATTCGCACCTTTTTTTTACCCATTTTTCAGGTATTATGGGTGGACATTCACACCTTCTTGCAGCTGAACACCTCCTCTCCCACTTATGATCATGTGTGGTTTGATTTTCGAAAATTTTCTTTCATGTTTTCTAGCAATTATTGATGGACATGTAGACCTTCTTGCAGCTGAACACCACCTCTCCCGATTTTGATGATGTATGGACCGGCATTTTTACCTTTTCTAACACATTTTTCAGCAATTATGGTTGGAGATTCACACCTACTCACAGCCGAACAACTCCGCTACCGCATTTGATGGTGTATAGTCGGGCATTCTCACCCTTTCTCATCAGCTTTTTGCAAATTATGATCTGACATTCACACCTACTTCCAGTCGAACAGCTCTGCTCCCGCTTTTGATTATGTTTGGTTAGATATTCGAACCTTTTCTTAACTGCTTTTTACAAACTTTGGTCGGACGTTCACAATATCTTGCAGCCGAACACCTCCGCTTCCGCTTTTGATGGTGTATATTCGGGCATACGAACCTTTTCTTACCCGCTTTTTACAAACCAAGGTCGGACTTTCACACCTTCTCTTAGCTGAACAACTCCGCTCCCTCTTTTGATTGTGTACAGTCGGGTAATTTAACCTTTTCTTACCCGCTTTTTACCATCTATGGTCGGACATTCACACCGTGTTACAGCGGAACACCTCCGCTCCCTCTTTTGATGATGTATGGTTAGGCATTCGCACCTTTTCTTACCCATTTTTCAGTAATTATGGGTAGACATTCACACCTTCTTGCAGCTGAACACCTCCTCTCCCGCTCAGGATCATGTGCAGTTTGATATTCGAAAATTTTCTTTCATGTTTTCTAGCAATTATTGATGGACATTCAGACCGTCTTGCAGCTGAACACCTCCGCTCCCACTTTTGATGGTGTATAGTCGGGCTTTCGAGCCTTTTCTTCCCCAGTTTTTACAAATTATGGTTGGACATTCAGACCTTCTTGCAGCCGAAAACCTCCACTCCCTCTTTTGATCATACATTGTCGGGCATTCGCACCTTTTCTTACCCGCTTTTTACAAACCATGGTTGGACTTTCACACCTTTTAGTAGCCGAACAACTCCGCTCCCGTTATTGATTGTGTACAGTCGGGTATTTTAACCTTTTCTTACCCGCTTTTTACCAACTATGGTTGGACATTCACACCTTCTTACAGCAGAACACCTCCGCTCCCTGTTTTGATTATGTATGGTTTGACATTCACACCTTCTCTCACCCGCCTTTTACTATGGTCGGCCATTCACAGCTTCCTCTCCACCATACTTGTATGGTGGGATATTCACACCCACCTGCATCCGAAGACCTCCGCCCCCACTTTTGTTGATATTTAGTCGGTCATTCGCACCTTACCCGCTTTTGGCAAACTATGGCCTTCTTGCAGCCAAAAACCTCTGATCTCGCTTTTGATGATGTAAGGTTGGGCATTCAGACCTTGCTTCACCTGCTTTTCACCAAATATAGTCGGACATTCACACCCACTTGCATCCGAAGACCTCCGCCCCAAATTTAGTTGATATTTAGTCGGACATTCGCACCTTACCCGCTTTTGGCAAACTATGGCCTTCTTGCAGCCAAACACCTCTGATCTCGCTTTTGATGATGTAAGGTTGGGCATTCAGACCTTGCTTCACCTGCTTTTCACCAAATATAGTCGGACATTCACACCTTCTTGCAGCCGAACACTTCTGCTTTTAGTGTTCTATGAGGCATTCACATATTTTTTTTCACCGTATTTTATAGATTATGGTTGGAAATTCTCACCCACTCTCATCCGAAGACCTCTCCTCCCGCTTTTGTTAATATATAGTCGGGCATTCGAACCTTTTCTTACCCGCTTTTTACAAATTATGGTCGAACATTCACACCTACTTGCAGCTGAATACTTCCGCTCCACCTTTTAGGTATGTATGGTTGGCATTTGCACCTCTTTTTAATACTGATTGCTGAAGATTAAGTTGTTCTTTCTCAAACTACAAATTTTTTTTAATTGTTGAAACTTGATTTGAAGTGGATAAATAAGGAGGACAAAAAGTTTTAAGTCAGGCTGATAGAAGGAATTAATTTTATAGCAAAATCTGTATTTCGTCATATGTCGAGAGATGCTTATTGCTGAAGAAGTTCTTTCTCATTCTACAAAGTACAACGTTGTTTATCGTTGAAACTTGATTAGACATGAATAAATATGAAGGACAAAGCAGTCTTAACTTGGTTTGAGTTAATGAATTTGTTTTATAGGAGAATCCGAATTCGTGCATAACCCATAAAATAGAGCTTATTTTCGGATTCCTGAAGAATGAGTCTGGTTCTTTCTCATAATACAAAGTTTGTTGTTTATTGTTGAAACTTCATCAGAAGTGAAGAAATAAATGAATGCCTATCAACAAATGTGGGATCTAAACTCTAGTGCTTCCTCTAAAATAATTTCCTTTCTCAATTTAGAAATGTGTGTGTGTAAGTCACAACACCCGTGACACCAAAACGGCTTTCTTTTCTCTACACTCTGCACTATGAGCACACACACCAAATCAGAAAGGCTTTTTTCTCTCTTTTCTACATTATGGACTGTGGGGACACAAAACCGCTCTCTCTCTTTTTTTTTTTTATCGTGTGCCAGGGCGTTGTCTCACGTATTAGATTATGCTTAAGATATGAATGGGTTTATCAGTCACATCAGAATCCATACATACTGATCCTCCCGTAATAAAATGGTCGGATCTTATCAAACACACTTTGTTTCTTGTGACAATCAAGTCAGCGAAACAGCGTATACACGTCAAGACACTGAATCAAGTTTGCCACAAGAACTCATAAGTTTGGCAGTATTGCTCTGCCGTCAGCAATCATACACCCATTTTATTTTCGTGAGACATGTGCAAGCACCTGTTCATCTACTGTTCTATCACTATGAATTAGTGATCTATTATCAATAAGGATACTTCTACAACTACTATCAAAGTATGTCCGGACTTCTTACGTTGTCAGTTGCTATATATGAATAAGTGGGTAGCTACTGACAAGCATTAAGCATGTCACACAGCCCAAACATATAACATTTCAGGACACACCACACAGTTAACAACCACAGTGAAGCGTGTCAAAGCCCAAACATGTAACATTCAACAGGACACTTACACAACACATTCAAATCAAACAGTCAGACAACATACAAGAACATATACCCCAGCCGGCATTGCTCCCTGCCTATTTTCGTACAGCACACTATGTGTGCGCACACCTTTATTCACAAACTCTTCAACTTATACTCTTTTACCGAAGCTGCTACAGCTCGATTGGCCGAATACCTTTTGATCCTATTTCGGTGAATTTGACATCTGCCTTACATATAACAGATTAGCGGTTTAGCAGTTTTAATTTAGTTTGAGTTGTTTTTTTTGTTTAAATCTTTCTAGACATGGTAAATATTAAGGACAAAGCAGTTTTCACATAGTTTGAGTGAAGGAATTCATTTTATAGATAAAATCCCAAGAGTCTGCTGAGAAAAGAGAGTGAATGCAAAGTAGACTTTAACACGGCTATGGGAGCGAGCCGAGTGTGGGCTAACCGGGAGAATTGCTTGAAAGAAACGCGACACCGAATGAGCGATCAGAACAAAGCCTCAATACGGGATTCTCGTGGTGTTTTTGTTGCTGCCTTGTCTTTTGCACAGAGTAAAAGACAAGGCAGCCATCGAATAGGGCCCGATTGTTCCTACTTGGTCAGCCGAGGAGCAAGAGGGGGGGGGGCAAGCGTCTCAACCAAGCAAAGCTCACCATGGGGAAGGTGGCTATGCCAACTAGCCTGATGCCCTGCTCCCGCAGTGACGGATAATCGTACTCTGGTTTCTCTTCATAACGTACAAGTCTTTCGCCTTTTACTAAAGATTTCTGTGGAGAGCAGCACTAATGAGTTGTTTCTATTTTTGGCAGGCTTTACCTTTGCGGGTGAAGCCCTTTCTGTCTGTGCAAAAGAAATATTCTTACTGTGCAGAGTGACTTCTCTGAGTAGAATCGCCTTACTTGTTGCGACTGTGCCGATGTTCGAAGCTGGAGTGCAAAGTTGTTGCTTGAATGGTGCTTGCTGGAGCGTGCGGGAGTGCAAAGTTATACCATTTAAAAGGGCTGAAGAGTGCTCAGTGCAGCGGGTGGGCGACACTCTGGCCACCTTGAAAACCGAGGTTACATCCACTACCAGGGGCAGCCCAAGTACTGCCGCAAGTGTGGTGAGCATGGGCACCTGGTTGAGGCTTGTACCAAGGTGTTATGTGGGAAGAGCAGAGAAATTGGGCAAACTTTTGGAGAGTGTCCAAATGGCAGGAAATGTAATCTCTGTGGAGAATTAAATCACCTCTTCAGAGATTGCCCTAAATCTTTTGCCAACAAATTAAAGACGGTAAAGCCACAGTCAAGCCAACAAAGAGAAGGACCAAAGGTGGCAGTTGGTGAACAAAGTGAAGAGGTTGACCCAATAAATTCAAACTTCCCGCCAAAAGCTTGGATTGGAAGTGAGGAGCAAAAAGGGGAGGGGCCTGTAGAGGCCTCACCACTCAGTGTTGAAGTCTGTGAGAATTCACAGGCAGAGGGTGGAGCTACGCTAAATGAGGAGGAAGAGCAGACAGGTGAGTCTAGTGAAGATACTCACCTCCCCGAAGGTCAACAGCCGAAGAGGACGGCATCTGAGCCTCTGATTCCCCAGTGGTATCAGAGAAGAGGGGAAGGGTTAGGTCCCTTTCAGACAGTTCTTCAGTGGAAGAACCTAGAGTCTTCCCCTCCGACTCACGAAATGAGGTCTCCTTTTTAACTTCAGCTCTGCAATCAACCCCCAGGGACTCAAAGTTAAATGCAACATTGCGTCAGAGGCCAACACCGAGAGTCCGAAAAGGAAATATAGATCACCCTACTCACTTTTCACCTAAAGAAATGAAGGAAGAGCTAGTTTCCCAAGAAATAACCTGTGTGTAATTTGTTTTGATAACTTAGAAAAACGAAAATGACATACCTACTTTCCTTTATGCTTTTAATGGTTCTCACCTTCTCAACACTAAATGTGAGAAGTGTGAAATCAAAGACAAGAGCCCAGAGTATTTTATCCTTCTTAGACTCCATTAAATCAGATGTGTTTTTAATACAAGAATGTGGACTACCTTTTTTAAAAAACCATAGACAATGGGAGGAAATGTGGCCCCATTTATCGATATGGAGTGGCTCAAATCAAAATAAAAATGATGGTGTGGCCATTCTAATTAAAAATCCGCATGTTCTGGTGAAAGGTAGCACAGTGGTGAGAGACGGACGGGCACTTTTAGCACACTTGAATTTTATGGGGCAAGACTTTAACCTCTTAAATATTTATGGTTTCAATGGAAAAAATGAAAGGTATGACCTTTTAGAAGATATACAGCTTTACATGCTAGGGCAAGTACCTTTAGTTGTAGGAGGGGATTTTAACTGTATCTTGAGCAGGAAAGATAGAAAAAGAGCAGGGGTAGATTTTAAAGTGGATAAGACTTCGATTTTACTTCAGGGCATATGCAGGGATTTTAAGCTTACTGACTGTTTTAAAACCATGCATCCCAGAGAGGAGGGCTTCACCTGGTTTAGTCATGATGGCACCAGAGCCTCTCGCATTGATTATTTCTTTACTAGAGATTGCCCACCCACTGATGTTAGATTAACCCCTGTTTTCTTTTCAGACCACCTTATGCTCTCCTGCACCCTTTCACCCCCTTCTGGTGTGACGGTAGGAAGTGGTCTGTGGAAACTCAACTGTTCCCTGTTGGAGGATGAAATCATAGTCAGTCAGTACAGGGAATGTTATAAAGAGTGGCAGACCCTTCAAGACCTCTACGAAACACATGCACAATGGTGGGAAATGGTGAAGGAAACGACCCAGACTTTTTTTAAACAGCAAGGTAAACGTAAAAAAAGGAAAGAGAATAGATGTATGATGGGACTACATAAACGCTTACAGCGCTACTTTAAACTAAATCAGTGTGGCATAGACTTTAAAGAAGAAATCAAAGATGTCAAAAAGGAAATGTCAGTTTTAGCAG
This sequence comes from Leuresthes tenuis, assembly GCF_036924035.1. Taxonomy (NCBI): domain Eukaryota; kingdom Metazoa; phylum Chordata; class Actinopteri; order Atheriniformes; family Atherinopsidae; genus Leuresthes; species Leuresthes tenuis. The sequence goes on along the minus strand of NW_027325470.1, from coordinate 103,843 downwards.
AAATAAAGAGTAAAGGAATTTTTGTAAGAAGCAGGGAGCAGGAAATTGAGGAAGGTGAAAAAGAAAGAAAGTTATAAATAAAAAGGAGTGTAATCAAAATCTAAAAAGAGAAGATGGGTTTTTAACAAAATCCACACAAGAGATGATTGAAACTGTACATACCTTTTATAGTAACATGTACAAAGAGAAACCAGTGCACTTGGAAACATCGGCAGAAATCTTAAAATTCGTTGACAAAACCGTAAAAGAGAATGCACACTTGACACAGAATTTTACTGCTTTAGAGTTAAAAAAATGCCTAACAGGTTTTAAGAGAAGTCGAGCTCCGGGTTTAGATGGGCTTCCTGCAGAATTCTATCTGACCTATTGGGACCTTTTATCATCAGACATTTTAGATGTTTTTAAAGATTTTGAAAAACTCGACCGACTGCCTGACAGTTTTAGAGTGGGAATAGTGACTCTACTTTATAAAAAAAATGATAAGACTGACCTAAAGAATTGGAGGCCAATCACACTTTTAAACTTTGACTGTAAACTTTTTAGCAAGGTTTTAGCGACACGGATGTCCTCTGTTTTAGAGGAGGTAATTCACCCAGACCAAGCTTGTGCCATCTCAGGGAGACAACTCACCGACAGCCTCGTACTGATTCGAGACATCATTGATTACGCTAGAGACAGAAACACCCGGCTTGTCATCTTAAATTTAGACTTTGAAAAAGCATTTGATCGGGTCTCGCATCAATATCTCTTTCAGGTGTTGCAGCCATCGAAAAGGGCCCGATTGTTCCTACTTGGTGAGCTTTGCTTGGTTGAGACGCTTGCCCCCCCCCCCTGCTCCTCGGCTGACCAAGTAGAAACAATCTATTCGATGGCTGCCTTGTCTTTTACTCTGTGAAAAAGACAAGGCAGCCACAAACACCACGGGAACACCGTATTGAGGCTTTGTTCTGACCACTCATTCGGTGTCGCGTTTCTTTCAAGCAATTCTCCCGGTTAGCCCGCACTCGGCTCGCTCCCAGAGCCGTGTTAAAGTCCACTTCGCATTCACTCTCTTTTCTCAGCAGATTAAAAGAAAGTTTCATCTTGGGCTCCCTGAAACTTCCATCCTGCACCGCTGTTTGCTTTTTCACAAGAGCAGAGGAGAGCGCACCGTTCCCAGCGGCACTGCAGTACCGGGTCGAGGCTTGGAGTGAACGGAGCAAGCTTCTTTTTCAACTCCTATTCTTAAAAATCCATTTAATATGTTGTCCTCGTATAGAGGACATATTAAACTGATAAGAACAGATACTACACTTGATATTAGCCAAAAGGCCGAGAAGCGATAACTGTCCACTGTTTCAGGTCCGAGGGCCCTTGCTGGCACAATGCGCACTTGTAGCAGTGTTCTTTTTATGGCCATAGGTGGCCAGAGTGTCACGTTGCCCCTCCGCCCACCCGCTGCACTGAGCACTCTTCAGCCCTTTTAAATGGTATAACTTTGCACTCCCGCATGCTCCAGCAAGCACCATTCAAGCAACAACTTTGCACTCCAGCTTCGAACATCGGCACAGTCGCAACAAGTAAGGCGACTCTACTCAGAGAAGTCACTCTGCAAAGTAGCAAGATTTCTTTTGCACAGACAGAAAGGGCTTCACCCGCAAAGGTAAAGCCTGCCAATAATAGAAACAACTCATTAGTGCTGCTCTCCACGGAAGTCTTTAGTAAAAGGCGAAAGACTTGTATGTTATGAAGAGAAACCAGAGTACGATTATCCGTCACTGCGGGAGCAGGGCATCAGGCTAGTTGCCATAGCCACCTTCCCCATGGTGAGCTTTGCTTGGTTGAGACGCTTGCTCCCCCCCTTGCTCCTCGGCTGACCAAGTAGGAACAATCGGGCCCTATTCGATGGCTGCCTTGTCTTTTACTCTGTGCAAAAGACAAGGCAGCAACAAAAACACCACGAGAATCCCGTATTGAGGCTTTGTTCTGACCGCTCATTCGGTGTCGCGTTTCTTTCAAGCAATTCTCCCGGTTAGCCCGCACTCGGCTCGCTCCCAGAGCCGTGTTAAAGTCTACTTCGCATTCACTCTCTTTTCTCAGCAGACTCTTGGGATTTTATCAATAAAATGAATAAATTCACTCAAACTATGTTAAAACTGCTTTGTCCTTCATATTTACCATGTCTTGAAAGATTTAAACAAAAAAACCAACGTTGTACTTTGCAGTAAAAGAAATAGCAAATCTAAAGTTTCAGGAATCCGAGAATAAGCTTACTTTCATGAGTTCTTCACGATTTCGGATTTTGCTATAAAATGAATTCCTTCACTCAAACTAAATTAAAACTGCTAAACCGCTAATCTGTTACATGTAAGGCAGATGTCAAATTCACCGAATTAGGATTATTCGGTATTCGGCCAATCGAGCTATAGCAGCTTCGGTAAAAGAGTATAAGTTGAAGAGTTTGTGAATAAAGGTGTGCGCACACATAGTGAGCTGTAGGAAAATAGGCAGGGAGCAATGCCGGCTGGCGTATATGTTCTTGTATGTTGTCTGACTGTTTGATTTGAATGTGTTGTGTAAGTGTCCTGTTGAATGTTACATGTTTGGGCTTTGACACGCTTCACTGTGGTTGTTAACTGTGTGGTGTGTCCTGAAATGTTATATGTTTGGGCTGTGTGACATGCTTAATGCTTGTCAGTAGCTACCCACTTATTCATATATAGCAACTGACAACGTAAGAAGTCCGGACATACTTTGATAGAGTAGTTGTAGAAGTATCCTTATTGATAATAGATAAACTAATTCATAGTGATAGAACAGTAGATGAACAGGTGCCTGCACATGTCTCACGAAAATAAAATGGGTGTATCATTGCTGATGGCAGAGCAATACTGCCAAACTTATGAGTTCTTGTGGCAAACTTGATTCAGTGTCTTGACGTGTATACGCTGTTTCGCTGACTTGATTGTCACAAGAAACAAAGTGTGTTTGATAAGATCCGACCATTTTATTACGGGAGGATCAGTATGTATGGATTCTGATGTGACTGATAAACCCATTCGTATCTTAAGCACAATCTAATACGTGAGACAACGCCCTGGCACACGATAAAAAAAAAAAGAGAGAGCGGTTTTGTGTCCCCACAGTCCATAATGTAGAAAAGAAAGAAAAAAGCCTTTCTGATTTGGTGTGTGTGCTCATAGTGCAGAGTGTAGAGAAAAGAAAGCCGTTTTGGTGTCACGGGTGTTGTGACTTACACACACACATTTCTAAATTGTGAAAGGAAATTATTTTAGAGGAAGCACTAGAGTTTAGATCCCACATTTGTTGATAGGCATTCATTTATTTCTTCACTTCTGATAAAAATGATAAGACTGACCTAAAGAATTGGAGGCCCATCACACTTTTAAACTTTGACTGTAAACTTTTTAGCAAGGTTTTAACGACACGGATGTCCTCTGTTTTAGAGGAGGTAATTCACCCAGACCAGGCTTGTGCCATCTCAGAGAGACAACTCACCGACAGCCTCGTACTGATTCGAGACATCATTGATTACGCTAGAGACAGAAACACCCGGCTTGTCATCTTAAATTTAGACTTTGAAAAAGCTTTTGATCGGGTCTCGCATCAATATCTCTTTCAGGTGTTGCAGCCATCGAATAGGGCCCGATTGTTCCTACTTGGTGAGATTTGCTTGGTTGAGACGCTTGCTCCCCCCCCCTTGCTCCTCGGCTGACCAAGTAGGAACAATCGGGCCCTATTCGATGGCTGCCTTGTCTTTTACTCTGTGCAAAAGACAAGGCAGCCACAAACACCACGGGAACACCGTATTGAGGCTTTGTTCTGACCACTCATTCGGTGTCGCGTTTCTTTCAAGCAATTCTCCCGGTTAGCCCACACTCGGCTCGCTCCCAGAGCTGTGTTAAAGTCTACTTCGCATTCACTCTCTTTTCTCAGCAGATTAAAAGAAAGTTTCATCTTGGGCTCCCTGAAACTTCCATCCTGCACCGCTGTTTGCTTTTTCACAAGAGCAGAGAAGAGCGCACCGTTCCCAGCGGCACTGCAGTACCGGGTCGATGCTTGGAGTGAACGGAGCAAGCTTCTTTTTCAACTCCTATTCTTAAAAATCCATTTAATATGTAGTCCTCGTATAGAGGACATATTAAACTGATAAGAACAGATACTACACTTGATATTAGCCAAAAGGCCGAGAAGCGATAACTGTCCACTGTTTCAGGTCCGAGGGCCCTTGCTGGCACAATGCGCACTTGTAGCAGTGTTCTTTTTATGGCCATAGGTGGCCAGAGTGTCACGTTGCACCTCCGCCCACCCGCTGCACTGAGCACTCTTCAGCCCTTTTAAATGGTATAACTTTGCACTCCCGCATGCTCCAGCAAGCACCATTCAAGCAACAACTTTGCACTCCAGCTTTGAACATCGGCACAATCGCAACAAGTAAGGCGACTCTACTCAGAGAAGTCACTCTGCACAGTAACAAGATTTCTTTTGCACAGACAGAAAGGGCTTCACCCGCAAAGGTAAAGCCTGCCAAAAATAGAAACAACTCATTAGTGCTGCTCTCCACGAAAGTCTTTAGTAAAAGGCGAAAGACTTGTATGTTATGAAGAGAAACCAGAGTACGATTATCCGTCACTGCGGGAGCAGGGCATCAGGCTAGTTGCCATAGCCACCTTCCCCATGGTGAGCGTTGCTTGGTTGAAACGCTTGCCCCTGTGCAATCGACAAGGCAGCAACAAAAACACCACGGGAACACCGTATTGAGGCTTTGTTCTGACCGCTCATTCGGTGTCGCGTTTCTTTCAAGCAATTCTCCCGGTCAGCCCACACTCGGCTCGCTCCCAGAGCCGTGTTAAAGTCTACTTCGCATTCACTCTCTTTTCTCAGCAGACTCTTGGGATTTTATCTATAAAATGAATTCCTTCACTCAAACTATGTTAAAACTGCTTTGTCCTTCATATTTACCATATCTAGAAAGATTTAAACAAAAAAAAAAACAACGTTGTACTTTGCAGTAAAAGAAAGAGCAAATCTAAAGTTTCAGGAATCCGAGAATAAGCTTACTTTCATGAGTTCTTCACGATTTCGGATTTTGCTATAAAATGAATTCCTTCACTCAAACTAAATTAAAACTGCTAAACCGCTAATCTGTTACATGTAAGGCAGATGTCAAATTCACCGAAATAGGATCTAAGGGTATTCGGCCAATCGAGCTGTAGCAGCTTTGGTAAAAGAGTATAAGTTGAAGAGTTTGTGAATAAAGGTGTGCGCACACATAGTGAGCTGTAGGAAAATAGGCAGGGAGCAATGCCGGCTGGGGTATATGTTCTTGTATGTTGTCTGACTGTTTGATTTGAATGTGTTGTGTAAGTGTACTGTTGAATGTTACATGTTTGGGCTTTGACACTTCACTGTGGTTGTTAACTGTGTGGTGTGTCCTGAAATGTTATATGTTTGGGCTGTGTGACATGCTTAATGCTTGTCAGTAGCTACCCACTTATTCATATATAGCAACTGACAACATAAGAAGTCTGGACATACTTTGATAGTAGTTGTAGAAGTATCCTTATTAATAATAGATAAACTAATTCATAGTGATAGAACAGTAGATGAACAGGTGCCTGCACATGTCTCACGAAAATAAAATGGGTGTATGATTGCTGACGGCAGAGCAATACTGCCAAACTTATGAGTTCTTGTGGCAAACTTGATTCAGTGTCTTGACGTGTATACGCTGTTTCGCTGACTTGATTGTCACAAGAAACAAAGTGTGTTTGATAAGATCCGACCATTTTATTACGGGAGGATCAGTATGTATGGATTCTGATGTGACTGATAAACCCATTCGTATCGTAAGCATAATCTAATACGTGAGACAACGCCCTGGCACACAATCAAAAAAAAAAAGAGAGAGCGGTTTTGTGTCCCCACAGTCCATAATGTAGAAAAGAGAGAAAAAAGCCTTTCTGATTTGGTGTGTGTGCTCACAGTGCAGAGTGTAGAGAAAAGAGAGAAAAGAAAGCCGTTTTGGTGTCACGGGTGTTGTGACTTACACACACACATTTCTGAATTGAGAAAGGAAATTATTTTAGAGGAAGCACTAGAGTTTAGATCCCACATTTGTTGATAGGCATTCATTTATTTCTTCACTTCTGATGAAGTTTCAACAATAAACAACAAACTTTGTATTATGAGAAAGAACCAGACTCATTCTTCAGGAATCCGAAAATAAGCTCTATTTTACGAGTTATGCACGAATTCGGATTCTCCTATAAAACGAATTCCTTAACTTAAGTTAAGACTGCTTTGTCCTTCATATTTATTCATGTCTAATCAAGTTTCAACGATAAACAACGTTGTACTTTGTACTTCTTCAGCAATAAGCATCTCTCGACATATGACGAAATACAGATTTTGCTATAAAATGAATTCCTTCTATTAGCCTGACTTAAAACTGTTTGTCCTCCTTATTTATCCACTTCAAATCAAGTTTCAACAATTAAAAAAATGTTGTAGTTTGAGAAAAAACAACTTAATCTTAAGCAATCAGTAGGGTAAGAAAGGGTAAGAAAAGGTGCAAATGCCAACCATACATCACTAAAAGGTGGAGCGGAAGTATTCGGCTGCAAGTAGGTGCGAATGCCTGACAATGTATGATCAAAAGAGGGAGCGGAGGTTTTCGACTGCAAGGTCTGAATGTCCAACCATAATTTGTAAAAACCGGGGAAGAAAAGGCTCGAAAGCCCGACTATACACCATCAAAAGCGGGAGCGGAGGTGTTCGGCTGCAAGTAGGTGTGAATGTTCGACCATAATTTGTAAAAAGCGGGTAAGAAAAGGTTCGAATGCCCGACTATATATTAACCAAAGCAGGAGGAGAGGTCTTGGGATAAGAGTGGGTGAGAATTTACAACCATAATCTATAAAATGCGGTGAAAAAAAAGGTGTGAATACCCCATAGAACACTAAAAGGTAGAGCGGAAGTGTTCGGCTGCAAGAAGGTGTGAATGTCTGACCATAGTTTTTAAAAAGCGGGTAAGAAAAGGTTTGAATGCCCGAACATACACCATCAAAGGAGGGAGCGGAGGTGTTCCGCTGTAAGAAGGTGTGAATGTCCGACCATAGTTGGCAAAAAGCAGGTAAGAAAAGGTTAAAATACCCGATTGTACACAATCAATAGCGGGAGCAGAGTTGTTCCGCTACTAAAAGGTGTGAAAGTCCGACCATGGTTTGTAAAAAGCGGGTAAGAAAAGGTGCGAATGCCCGACAATGTATGATCAAAAGAGGGAGCGGAGGTTTTCGGCTGAAACAAGGTCTGAATGTCCATCCATATTTTGTAAAAATCTGGGAAGAAAAGGCTCGAAAGCCCGACTATACACCATCAACAGCTGGAGCGGAGGTGTTCAGCTGCAAGAAGGTCTGAATGTCCATCAATAATTGCTAGAAAACATGGAAGAGAATTTTCGAATATCAAACCGCACATGATCATAAGCGGGAGAGGAGGTGTTCAAATGCAAGAAGGTGTGAATGTCCACCCATAATTACTGCAAAATGGGTAAGAAAAGGTACGAATGCCCAACCATACATGATCCTAACAGGGAGCGGAGGTGTTTGGCTGCGACAAGGTGTGTATGTCCACCCATAATTAATGAAAAGCGGGCAACAAGTAGGTTTGAATACCCATCATCAAAAGCAGGAGTGGATGTGTTCGGCTACAAGAAGGTTTGAATGTCTGACCATAGTTTGTAAAAAGCGGGTAAGAAAAGGTTTGAATGCCCGAACATACACCATCAAAGGAGGGAGCGGAGGTGTTCCGCTGTAAGAAGGTGTGAATGTCCAACCATAATTGGCAAAAAGCAGGTAAGAAAAGGTTAAAATACCCTATTGTACAGAATCAATAGCGGGAGCAGAGTTGTTCCGCTACTAAAAGGTGTGAAAGTCCGACCATGAATTGTAAAAAGCGGGTAAGAAAAGGTGCGAATGCCCGACAATGTATGATCAAAAGAGGGAGTGGAGGTTTTCGGCTGAAAGAAGGTCTGAATGTCCATCCATAATTTGTAAAAATCGGGGAAGAAAAGGCTCGAAAGCCCGACTATATACCATCAACAGCTAGAGCGGAGGTGTTCAGCTGCAAGAAGGTCTGAATGTCCATCAATAATTGCTAGAAAACATGGAAGAGAATTTTCGAATATCAAACCGCACATGATCATAAGCGGGAGAAGAGGTGTTAAAATGCAAAAAGGTGTGAATGTCCACCCATAATTACTGCAAAATGGGTAAGAAAAGGTACGAATGCCCAACCATACATCATCAAAAGCAGGAGTGGATGTGTTCGGCTACAAGAAGGTTTTAATGTCCGACCATAGTTTGTAAAAAGCGGGTAAGAAAAGGTTCGAATGCCCGAACATACACCATCAAAAGAGGAAGCGGAGGTGTTCCACTGTAAGAAGGTGTGAATGTCTGACCATAGTTGGTAAAAAGCGGGTAAGAAAAGGTGAAAATACCCGACTGTACACAATAAATAGCGGGAGCGGAGTTGTTCGGCTACTAAAAGGTGTGAAAGTCCGACCCTGGTTTGTAAAAAGCGGGTAAGAGAAGGTGCGAATGCCCGACAATGTATGATCAAAAGAGGGAGCGGAGGTTTTCGGCTGCAAGAAGGTCTGAATGTCCAACAATAATTTTGTAAAAACCGGGGAAGAAAAGGCTCGAAAGCCCGACTATACATCATCAAAAGCGGGAGCGGAGGTGTTCAGCTGCAAGAAGGTCTGAATGTCCATCAATAATTGCTAGAAAACATGAAAGAAAATTTTCGAATATCAAACCACACATCATCATAAGCGGGAGAGGAGGTGTTCAGCTGCAAGAAGGTGTGAATGTCCGACCATAGTTTGTAAAAAATGGGTAAGAAAAGGTGCGAATGCTCAACCATACATCATCAAAAGCAGGAGTGGATGTGTTCGGCTAAAAGAAGGTTTGAATGTCCGACCATAGTTCGTAAAATGCGGGTAAGAAAAGGTTCGAATTCCCGAACATACACCATCAAAAGAGGGAGCGGAGGTGATCCGCTGTAAGACGGTGTGAATGTCCAACAATAGTTGGTAAAAAGCGGGTAAGAAAAGGTTAAAATACCCGACTGTACACAATCAATAGCGGGAGCGGAGTTGTTCGGCTACAAAAAGGTGTGAAAGTCCGACCATGGTTTGTAAAAAGCGGGTAAGAAAAGGTTCGAATGCCCGAATATATACCATCAAAAGCGGAAGCGGAGGTGTTCGGCTGAGAGAAGGTGTGAACGTCCGTCCAAAGTTTGTAAAAAGCAGTGAAGAAAAGTTTCGAATATCCAACCAAACATAATCAAAAGCGGGAGCAGAGCTGTTCGACTGCAAGTAGGTGTGAATGTAAGATCATAATTTGCAAAAAGCTGATGAGAAAGGGTGAGAATGCCCGACTATACACCATCAAATGCGGGAGCGGAAGTGTTCGGCTGTGAGTAGGTGTGAATGTCAAACCATAATTGCTGAAAAATGTGTTAGAAAAGACAAGAATGCCGGACCATACATCATCAAAAGCGGGAAAAGTGGTGTTCGGCTGCAAGTAGGTGTGAATGTCCAGCCATAATTACTCACAAACCGGTAAGAAAAGGTAGTATTGCCAGACCATACATTATCAAAACAGGGAGCGGAGGTGGTTCAGCTGCAAGGTGTGAATGTCTGACTAAAGTTTATAAAAAGCGGGTAAGACAAGGTGCGAATGCCTGACAATGTATGATCAAATGAGGGAGCGGAGGTTTTCGGCTGCAAGGTCTGAATGTACAACCATAATTTGTAAAAACCGGGGAAGAAAAGGCTCGAAAGCCCGACTATACACCATCAAAAGCGGGAGCGGAGGTGTTCGGCTGCAAGTAGGTGTGAATGTTCGACCATAATTTGTAAAAAGCGGGTAAGAAAAGGTTTGCATGCTCGACTATATATTAACAAAAGCAGGAGGAGAGGTCTTCGGATAAGAGTGGGTGAGAATTTCCAACCATAATCAATAAAATGCGGTGAAAAAAAAGGTGTGAATACCCCATAGAACACTAAAAGGTGGAGCAGAAGTGTTCGGCTGCAAGAAGGTGTGACTGTTCGACTATATTTGGTGAAAAGCAGGTGAAGCAAGGTCTGAATGCCCAACCTTACATCATCAAAAACGAGATCAGAGGTGTTTGGCTGCAAGAAGGCCATAGTTTGCCAAAAGTGGGTGAGCTGCGAATGACCGACTAAATATCAACAAAAGTGGGGGCGGATGTCTTCGGATGCAAGTGGGTGTGAATATCCCACCATACAAGTATGGTGGAGAGGAAGCTGTGAATGGCCGACCATAGTAAAAAGCGGGTGAGAAAAGGTGCGAATGTCCAATCATACATGATCAAAACAGGGAGCGGAGGTGTTTGGCTGCGACAAGGTGTGTATGTCCACCCATAATTAATGAAAATCGGGCAACAAGTAGGTTTGAATACCCATCATCAAAAGCAGGAGTGGATGTGTTCGGCTACAAGAAGGTTTGAATGTCTGACCATAGTTTGTAAAAAGCGGGTAAGAAAAGGTTCGAGTGCCCGAACATACACCATCAAAAGAGGGAGCGGAGGTGTTCCGCTGTAAGACGGTGTGAATGTCCAACAATAGTTGGTAAAAAGCGGGTAAGAAAAGGTTAAAATACCCGACTGTACACAATCAATAGCGGGAGCAGAGTTGTTCGGCTACAAGAAGGTGTGAAAGTCCGACCATGGTTTGTAAAAAGCGGGTAAGAAAAGGTGCGAATGCCCGACAATGTATGATCAAAAGAGGGAGTGGAGGTTTTCGGCTGCAAGAAGGTCTGAATGTCCAACCATAATTTGTAAAAACCGGGGAAGAAAAGGCTCGAAAGCCCGACTATACACCATCAAAAGCGGGAGCGGAGGTGTTCGGCTGCAAGTAGGTGTGAATGTTCGACCATAATTTGTAAAAAGCGGGTAAGAAAAGGTTTGAATGCTCGACTATATATTAACAAAAGCAGGAGGAGAGGTCTTCGGATAAGAGTGGGTGAGAATTTCCAACCATAATCAATAAAATGCGGTGAAAAAAAAGGTGTGAATACCCCATAGAACACTAAAAGATGGAGCAGAAGTGTTCGGCTGCAAGAAGGTGTGACTGTTCGACTATATTTGGTGAAAAGCAGGTGAAGCAAGGTCTGAATGCCCAACCTTACATCATCAAAAACGAGATCAGAGGTGTTTGGCTGCAAGAAGGCCATAGTTTGCCAAAAGCGGGTAAGCTGCGAATGACCGACTAAATATCAACAAAAGTGGGGGCGGATGTCTTCGGATGCAAGTGGGTGTGAATATCCCACCATACAAGTATGGTGGAGAGGAAGCTGTGAATGGCCGACCATAGTAAAAAGCGGGTGAGAAAAGGTGCGAATGTCCAATCATACATGATCAAAACAGGGAGCAAGGGGGGGGAGCAAGCGTCTCAACCAAGCAAAGCTCACCATGGGGAAGGTGGCTATACCAACTAGCCTGATGCCCTGCTCCCGCAGTGACGGATAATCGTACTCTGGTTTCTCTTCATAACATACAAGTCTTTCGCCTTTTACTAAAGACTTCCGTGGAGAGCAGCACTAATGAGTTGTTTCTATTATTGGCAGGCTTTACCTTTGCGGGTGAAGCCCTTTCTGTCTGTGCAAAAGAAATCTTGCTACTTTGCAGAGTGACTTCTCTGAGTAGAGTCGCCTTACTTGTTGCGACTGTGCCGATGTTCGAAGCTGGAGTGCAAAGTTGTTGCTTGAATGGTGCTTGCTGGAGCATGCGGGAGTGCAAAGTTATACCATTTAAAAGGGCTGAAGAGTGCTCAGTGCAGCGGGTGGGCGGAGGTGCAACGTGACACTCTGGCCACCTATGGCCATAAAAAGAACACTGCTACAAGTGCGCATTGTGCCAGCAAGGGCCCTCGGACCTGAAACAGTGGACAGTTATCGCTTCTCGGCCTTTTGGCTAAGATCAAGTGTAGTATCTGTTCTTATCAGTTTAATATGTCCTCTATACGAGGACAACATATAAAATGGATTTTTAAGAATAGGAGTTGAAAAAGAAGCTTGCTCCGTTCACTCCAAGCCTCGACCCGGTACTGCAGTGCCGCTGGGAACGGTGCGCTCTCCTCTGCTCTTGTGAAAAAGCAAACAGCGGTGCAGGATGGAAGTTTCAGGGAGCCCAAGATGAAACTTTCTTTTAATCTGCTGAGAAAAGAGAGTGAATGCGAAGTAGACTTTAACACAGCTCTGGGAGCGAGCCGAGTGTGGGCTAACCGGGAGAATTGCTTGAAAGAAACGCGACACCGAATGAGTGGTCAGAACAAAGCCTCAAGACGGTGTTCCCGTGGTGTTTGTGGCTGCCTTGTCTTTTTCACAGAGTAAAAGACAAGGCAGCCATCGAATAGATTGTTTCTACTTGGTCAGCCGAGGAGCAGGGGGGGGGGGGGGCAAGCGTCTCAACCAAGCAAAGCTCACCAAGTAGGAACAATCGGGCCCTTTTCGATGGCTGCAACACCTGAAAGAGATATTGATGCGAGACCCGATCAAATGCTTTTTCAAAGTCTAAATTTAAGATGACAAGCCGGGTGTTTCTGTCTCTAGCGTAATCAATGATGTCTCGAATCAGTACGAGGCTGTCGATGAGTTGTCTCCCTGAGATGGCACAAGCTTGGTCTGGGTGAATTACCTCCTCTAAAACAGAGGACATCCGTGTCGCTAAAACCTTGCTAAAAAGTTTACAGTCAAAGTTTAAAAGTGTGATGGGCCTCCAATTCTTTAGGTCAGTCTTATCATTTTTTTTATAAAGTAGAGTCACTATTCCCACTCTAAAACTGTCAGGCAGTCGGTCGAGTTTTTCAAAATCTTTAAAAACATCTAAAATGTCTGATGATAAAAGGTCCCAATAGGTCAGATAGAATTCTGCAGGAAGCCCATCTAAACCCGGAGCTCGACTTCTCTTAAAACCTGTTAGGCATTTTTTTAACTCTAAAGCAGTAAAATTCTGTGTCAAGTGTGCATTCTCTTTTACGGTTTTTTGTCAACGAATTTTAAGATTTCTGCCGATGTTTCCAAGTGCACTGGTTTCTCTTTGTACATGTTACTATAAAAGGTATGTACAGTTTCAATCATCTCTTGTGTGGATTTTGTTAAAAACCCATCTTCTCTTTTTAGATTTTGAATACACTCCTTTTTATTTATAACTTTCTTTCTTTTTCACCTTCCTCAATTTCCTGCTCCCTGCTTCTTACAAAAATTCCTTTACTCTTTATTTCTGCTAAAACTGACATTTCCTTTTTGACATCTTTGATTTCTTCTTTAAAGTCTATGCCACACTGATTTAGTTTAAAGTAGCGCTGTAAGCGTTTATGTAGTCCCATCATACATCTATTCTCTTTCCTTTTTTTACGTTTACCTTGCTGTTTAAAAAAAGTCTGGGTCGTTTCCTTCACCATTTCCCACCATTGTGCATGTGTTTCGTAGAGGTCTTGAAGGGTCTGCCACTCTTTATAACATTCCCTGTACTGACTGACTATGATTTCATCCTCCAACAGGGAACAGTTGAGTTTCCACAGACCACTTCCTACCGTCACACCAGAAGGGGGTGAAAGGGTGCAGGAGAGCATAAGGTGGTCTGAAATGAAAACAGGGGTTATTCTAACATCAGTGGGTGGGCAATCTCTAGTAAAGAAATAATCAATGCGAGAGGCTCTGGTGCCATCATGACTAAACCAGGTGAAGCCCTCCTCTCTGGGATGCATGGTTTTAAAACAGTCAGTAAGCTTAAAATCCCTGCATATGCCCTGAAGTAAAATCGAAGTCTTATCCACTTTAAAATCTACCCCTGCTCTTTTTCTATCTTTCCTGCTCAAGATACAGTTAAAATCCCCTCCTACAACTAAAGGTACTTGCCCTAGCATGTAAAGCTGTATATCTTCTAAAAGGTCATACCTTTCATTTTTTCCATTGAAACCATCAATATTTAAGAGGTTAAAGTCTTGCCCCATAAAATTCAAGTGTGCTAAAAGTGCCCGTCCGTCTCTCACCACTGTGCTACCTTTCACCAGAACATGCAGATTTTTAATTAGAATGACCACACCATCATTTTTATTTTGATTTGAGCCACTCCATATCGATAAATGGGGCCACATTTCCTCCCATTGTCTATGGTTTTTTAAAAAAGGTAGTCCACATTCTTGTATTAAAAACACATCTGATTTTATGGAGTCTAAGAAGGATAGAATACTCTGGGCTCTTGTCTTTGATTTCACACTTCTCACATTTAGTGTTGAGAAGGTGAGAACCATTAAAAGCATAAAGGAAAGTAGGTATGTCATTTTCGTTTTTCTAAGTTATCAAAACAAATTACACACAGGTTATTTCTTGGGAAACTAGCTCTTCCTTCATTTCTTTAGGTGAAAAGTGAGTAGGGTGATCTATATTTCCTTTTCGGACTCTCGGTGTTGGCCTCTGACGCAATGTTGCATTTAACTTTGAGTCCCTGGGGGTTGATTGCAGAGCTGAAGTTAAAAAGGAGACCTCATTTGGTGAGTCGGAGGGGAAGACTCTAGGTTCTTCCACTGAAGAACTTCTTTGTCAGGCATTCGCACCTTGTCTTACCCACTTTTTACAAACTTTAGTGCAAAGTCTGCAAGGTTGCTAAAAGACTAGAATGCCGGACAATACATCATCAAAAGCGGGAGAAGTGGTTTTTCGGCTGCAAGTAGGTGTGAATGTCCAGCCATAATTACTCACAAAAGGGTAAGAAAAGGTACTATTGCCAGACCATATATGATCAAAACAGGGAGCGGAGGTGGTTCAGCTGCAAGAAGGTTTGAATGTCCGACTAAAGTTCAAATATATTAACAAAAGCGGGAGGAGAGGTCTTCGGATGAGAGTGGTTGAAAATTTCCAACCATAATGTATAAAATGCGGTGAAAAAAAGGTGTGATAGAACACTAAAAGGTGGAGCGGAAGTGTTCGGCTGCAAGAAGGTGTGAATGTCCGACTATATTTGGTGAAAAGCAGGTGAAGCAAGGTCTGAATTCCCAACCTTACATCATCAAAAGCGAGATCAGAGGTGTTTGGCTGCAAGGAGGCCATAGTTTGCCAAAAGGTGCGAATGACCGACTAAATATCAACAAAAGTGGGGGCGGAGGTCTTCGGATGCAAGTGGGTGTGAATATCCCACCATACAAGTATGGTGGAGAGGAAGCTGTGAATGGCCGACCATAGTAAAAGGCGGGTGAGAGAAGGTGCGAATGTCAAACCATACATAATCAAAACAGGGAGCGGAGGTGTTCTGCTGTAAGAAGGTGTGAATGTCCAACCATAGTTGGTAAAAAGCGGGTAAGAAAAGGTTAAAATACCCGACTGTACACAATCAATAGCGGGAGCGGAGTTGTTCGGCTACTAAAAGGTGTGAAAGTCCGACCATGGTTTGTAAAAAGCGGGTAAGAAAAGGTGCGAATGCCCGACAATGTATGATCAAAAGAGGGAGTGGAGGTTTTCGGCTGCAAGAAGGTCTGAATGTCCAACCATAATTTTTTAAAAACCGGGGAAGAAAAGGCTCGAAAGCCCGACTATACACCATCAAAAGTGGGAGCGGAGGTGTTCAGCTGCAAGACGATCTGAATGTCCATCAATAATTGCTAGAAAACATGAAAGAAAATTTTCGAATATCAAACTGCACATGATCATAAGCGGGAGAGGAGGTGTTCAGCTGCAAGAAGGTGTGAATGTCTACCCATAATTACTGAAAAATGGGTAAGAAAAGGTGCGAATGCCTAACCATACATCATCAAAAGAGGGAGCGGAGGTGTTCCGCTGTAACACGGTGTGAATGTCCGACCATAGATGGTAAAAAGCGGGTAAGAAAAGGTTAAATTACCCGACTGTACACAATCAAAAGACGGAGCGGAGTTGTTCAGCTAAGAGAAGGTGTGAAAGTCCGACCTTGGTTTGTAAAAAGCGGGTAAGAAAAGGTTCGTATGCCCGAATATACACCATCAAAAGCGGAAGCGGAGGTGTTCGGCTGCAAGATATTGTGAACGTCCGACCAAAGTTTGTAAAAAGCAGTTAAGAAAAGGTTCGAATATCTAACCAAACATAATCAAAAGCGGGAGCAGAGCTGTTCGACTGGAAGTAGGTGTGAATGTCAGATCATAATTTGCAAAAAGCTGATGAGAAAGGGTGAGAATGCCCGACTATACACCATCAAATGCGGTAGCGGAGTTGTTCGGCTGTGAGTAGGTGTGAATCTCCAACCATAATTGCTGAAAAATGTGTTAGAAAAGGTAAAAATGCCGGTCCATACATAATCAAAATCGGGAGAGGTGGTGTTCAGCTGCAAGAAGGTCTAAATGTCCATCAATAATTGCTAGAAAACATGAAAGAAAATTTTCGAAAATCAAACCACACATGATCATAAGTGGGAGAGGAGGTGTTCAGCTGCAAGAAGGTGTGAATGTCCACCCATAATACCTGAAAAATGGGTAAAAAAAGGTGCGAATGCCCAACCATACATCATCAAAAGCAGGAGTGCATGTGTTCGGCTACAAGAAGGTGTGAACGTCCAACCAAAGTTTGTAAAAAGCAGTTAAGAAAAGGTTCGAATATCCAACCATACATAATCAAAAGCGGGAGCAGAGCTGTTCGACTGCAAGTAGGTGTGAATGTCAGATCATAATTTGCAAAAAGCTGATGAGAAAGGGTGAGAATGCCCGACTATACACCATCAAATGCGGTAGCGGAGTTGTTCGGCTGTGAGTAGGTGTGAATCTCCAACCATAATTGCTGAAAAATGTGTTAGAAAAGGTAAGAATGCCGGTCCATACATCATCGAGAGGTGGTGTTCGGCTGCAAGTAGGTATGCACGAATTCGGATTCTCCTATAAAACGAATTCCTTAACTCTAACCAAGTTAAGACTGCTTTGTCCTTCATATTTATTCATGTCTAATCAAGTTTCAACGATAAACAACGTTGTACTTTGTAGAATGAGAAAGAACTTCTTCAACAATAAGCATCTCTCGACATATGACGAAATACAGATTTTGCTATAAAATTAATTCCTTCTATCAGCCTGACTTAAAACTGTTTGTCCTCCTTATTTATCCACTTCAAATCAAGTTTCAACAATTAAAAAAATGTTGTAGTTTGAGAAAAAACAACTTAATCTTAAGCAATCAGTAGGGTAAGAAAGGGTAAGAAAAGGTGCAAATGCCAACCATACATCACTAAAAGGTGGAGCGGAAGTATTCGGCTGCAAGTAGGTGCGAATGCCTGACAATGTATGATCAAAAGAGGGAGCGGAGGTTTTCGGCTGCAAGGTCTGAATGTCCAACCATAATTTGTAAAAACCGGGGATGAAAAGGCTCGAAAGCCCGACTATACACCATCAAAGGAGGGAGCGGAGGTGTTCCGCTGTAAGAAGGTGTGAATGTCCGACCATAGTTGGCAAAAAGCAGGTAAGAAAAAGTTAAAATACCCGATTGTACACAATCAATAGCAGGATTAGAGTTGTTCCGCTACTAAAAGGTGTGAAAGTCCGACCATGGTTTGTAAAAAGCGGGTAAGAAAAGGTGCGAATGCCCGACAATGTATGATCAAAAGAGGGAGCGGAGGTTTTCGGCTGAAACAAGGTCTGAATGTCCATCCATATTTTGTAAAAATCTGGGAAGAAAAGGCTCGAAAGCCCGACTATACACCATCAACAGCTGGAGCGGAGGTGTTCAGCTGCAAGAAGGTCTGAATGTCCATCAATAATTGCTAGAAAACATGGAAGAGAATTTTCGAATATCAAACCGCACATGATCCCATAATTACTGCAAAATGGGTAAGAAAAGGTACGAATGCCCAACCATACATGATCCTAACAGGGAGCGGAGGTGTTTGGCTGCGACAAGGTGTGTATGTCCACCCATAATTAATGAAAAGCGGGCAACAAGTAGGTTTGAATACCCATCATCAAAAGCAGGAGTGGATGTGTTCGGCTACAAGAAGGTTTGAATGTCTGACCATAGTTTGTAAAAAGCGGGTAAGAAAAGGTTCGAATGCCCGAACATACACCATCAAAGGAGGGAGCGGAGGTGTTCCGCTGTAAGAAGGTGTGAATGTCCAACCATAATTGGCAAAAAGCAGGTAAGAAAAGGTTAAAATACCCTATTGTACACAATCAATAGCGGGAGCAGAGTTGTTCCGCTACTAAAAGGTGTGAAAGTCCGACCATGAATGGTACAGTACAATCACCATGGGGTATTCACACCTTTTTTTCACCGCATTTTATTGATTATGGTTGGAAATTCTCACCCACTTTTATCCGAAGACCTCTCCTCCTGCTTTTGTTAATATATAGTCGGGCATTCAAACCTTTTCTTACCCGCTTTTTACAAATTATGGTCGAACATTCAAACCTACTTGCAGCCGAACACCTCCGCTCCCGCTCACACAAACATAATCAAAAGCGGGAGCAGAGCTGTTCGACTGCAAGTAGGTGTGAATGTCCAGCCATAATTACTCACAAACGGGGGAAGAAAAGGTAGTATTGCCAGACCATACATGATCAAAACAGGGAGCGGAGGTTCAGCTGCAAGGTGTGAATGTCTGACTATAGTTTGTAAAAAGCGGGTAAGACAAGGTGCGAATGCCCGACAATGTATGATCAAAAGAGAGAGCGGAGGTGTTCGGCTGCAAGGTCTGAATGTCCAACCATAATTTGTAAAAACCGGGTAAGAAAAGCCTCGAAAGCCCGAATATACATCATCAAAAGCGGGAGCGGAGGTGTTCAGCTGCAAGAAGGTGTGAATGTTCGACTGAAGTTTGTAAAAAGCTGGTAAGACAAGGAGCGATGTCCCGACATTGTATGATCAAAAGCGGGAGCGGAGGTGTCCAGCTGTGAGTAGGTGTGAATGTCCGACCATAATTGCTGAAAAATGTGTTAGAAAAGGTAAGAATACTGGACCATACATCATCAAAAGCGGGAGAGGTGGTGTTCGGCTGCAAGAAGGTGTGAAAGTCCGACAATGGTTTGTAAAAAGCGGGTAATAAAAGGTTCGAATTCCCGAAATTACATAATCAAAAACGGAAGCGGAGGTGTTCGGATGCAAGAAGGTGTGAACGTCCGACCAAAGTTTGTAAAAAGCAGTGAAAAGAGAGAAAAAGCATTTCGTGAGTTCTGCATGATTTGGGATTTTGCTTATAAAATGCATTACTTCACTCAAACTATGTTAAAACTGATTTGTCCTTCATATTTACCATGTCTAGAAATATTTAAACAAAAAAACAACGTTGTACTTTGCAGTAAAAGAAAGAGCAAATCTAAAGTTTCAGGAATCCGAGTATAAGCCTGCTTTCATGAGTTCTGCACGATTTCGGATTTTGCTATAAAATGAATTGCTTTGCTCAAACCAAGTTAAAACTGCTTTGTCCTTCCATATTCATCAATGTCTAGATCGACTTCAACAAAGAAAAACATTGGACTTTGCAGTAGAAGAAGTTGAAATCCATCTACACATTGATAAATATGAAGGACAAAGCAGTTCCCATAAGAAAATAAGCTTATTCTCGGATTCCTGATCCTTCAGTTTTGCTCTTTCTTCTACTGCAAAATACAATGTTGTTCTTTGTTGAAGTCGATCTAGACATTGATAAATATGAATGAAAAAGCAGTTTTAACTTGGTTTGAGTGAATGAATTAATTTTATACATAAAATCCGAAATCGTGCAGAACTCATGAAAATAAGCTTATTCTCGGATTCCTAAAACTTTTGATTGGCTCTTTCTTTTACTGCAAAGTACAACGTTGTTTTTTTGTTTAAATCTATCGAGACATTGATAAATATGAAGGTAAAAGCCGTTTTAACATAGTTTGAGTGAAGGAATTGATTTTATAGATAAAATCCCAAATCATGCAGAACTCCTCAAAAGGGGCGTATGGCTTAATCACAAGTGTGGCTCTTTCTCATTCAGGGTAGTATGAGGAAGTTTATGCTTGAAATATATGTAGAAATGGGTACATATGAAGGACAAAGCAGTGTTAACTTAGTTTGAGTGAAGGAATTCATTTTATACATAAAATCCCAAATCATGCAGAACGTATGAAAATAAGCTTATTCTCGGATTCCTAAAACTTTTGATTTGCACTTTCTTTTACTGCAAAGTACAACGTTGTTTTTTGTTGAAATCTATCTAGACATTGATAAATACCAGCCGAAACTCTGCTTCCGCTTTTGATAATTTATGGTTGGGCATTCTTACCTTTTCTTACCCGCTTTTTACAAATTATGATCTTACATTCACACCTACTTGCAGTCGAACACCTTCTCATCCACTTATGATCATGTGCGGTTGGGCTTTCGCACCTTTTCTTACCCATTTTTCAGTAATTATGGGTGGACATTCAGACCTTCTTGCAGCCGAAAACCTCCGCTCCTCTTTTGATCATACATTGTCGGGCATTCACACCTTGTCTTACCCGCTTTTTACAAACTTTAGTCGGACATTCAAACCTTCTTGCAGCTGAACCACCTCCGCTCCCTGTTTTGATCATATATGGTCTGGCAATAGTACCTTTTCTTACCCGTTTGTGAGTAATTATGGCTGGACATTCACACCTACTTGCAGCCGAACACAACCTCTCTCGCTTTTGATGATGTATGGACCGGCATTCTTACCTTTTCTAACACATTTTTCAGCAATTATGGTCGGAGATTCACACCTACTCACAGCCGAACAACTCCGCTCCCGCATTTGATGGTGTATAGTCGGGCATTCTCACCCTTTCTCATCAGCTTTTTGCAAATTATGATCTGACATTCACACCTACTTGCAGTCGAACAGCTCTGCTCCCGCTCTTGATTATGTATGGTTGGATATTCGAACCTTTTCTTAACTGCTTTTTACAAACTTTGGTTGGACGTTCACACCTTCTTGTAGCCGAACACATGCACTCCTGCTTTTGATGATGTATGGTTGGGCATTCGCACCTTTTTTTTACCCATTTTTCAGGTATTATGGGTGGACATTCACACCTTCTTGCAGCTGAACACCTCCTCTCCCACTTATGATCATGTGTGGTTTGATTTTCGAAAATTTTCTTTCATGTTTTCTAGCAATTATTGATGGACATTTAGACCTTCTTGCAGCTGAACACCACCTCTCCCGATTTTGATGATGTATGGACCGGCATTTTTACCTTTTCTAACACATTTTTCAGCAATTATGGTTGGAGATTCACACCTACTCACAGCCGAACAACTCCGCTACCGCATTTGATGGTGTATAGTCGGGCATTCTCACCCTTTCTCATCAGCTTTTTGCAAATTATGTTCTGACATTCACACCTACTTGCAGTCGAACAGCTCTGCTCCCGCTTTTGATTATGTATGGTTGGATATTCGAACCTTTTCTTAACTGCTTTTTACAAACTTTGGTTGGACGTTCACACCTTCTTGTAGCCGAACACATGCACTCCTGCTTTTAATGATGTATGGTTGGGCATTCGCACCTTTTTTTTTTACCCATTTTTCAGGTATTATGGGTGGACATTCACACCTTCTTGCAGCTGAACACCTCCTCTCCCACTTATGATCATGTGTGGTTTGATTTTCGAAAATTTTCTTTCATGTTTTCTAGCAATTATTGATGGACATTTAGACCTTCTTGCAGCTGAACACCACCTCTCCCGATTTTGATTATGTATGGACCGGCATTTTTACCTTTTCTAACACATTTCTAAATTGAGAAAGGAAATTATTTTAGAGGAAGCACTAGAGTTTAGATCCCACATTTGTTGATAGGCATTCATTTATTTCTTCACTTCTGATAAAAATGATAAGACTGACCTAAAGAATTGGAGGCCCATCACACTTTTAAACTTTGACTGTAAACTTTTTAGCAAGGTTTTAACGACACTGATGTCCTCTGTTTTAGAGGAGGTAATTCACCCAGACCAGGCTTGTGCCATCTCAGAGAGACAACTCACCGACAGCCTCGTACTGATTCGAGACATCATTGATTACGCTAGAGACAGAAACACCCGGCTTGTCATCTTAAATTTAGACTTTGAAAAAGCTTTTGATCGGGTCTCGCATCAATATCTCTTTCAGGTGTTGCAGCCATCGAATAGGGCCCGATTGTTCCTACTTGGTGAGATTTGCTTGGTTGAGACGCTTGCTCCCCCCCCTTGCTCCTCGGCTGACCAAGTAGGAACAATCGGGCCCTATTCGATGGCTGCCTTGTCTTTTACTCTGTGCAAAAGACAAGGCAGCCACAAACACCACGGGAACACCGTATTGAGGCTTTGTTCTGACCACTCATTTGGTGTCGCGTTTCTTTCAAGCAATTCTCCCGGTTAGCCCACACTCGGCTCGCTCCCAGAGCTGTGTTAAAGTCTACTTCGCATTCACTCTCTTTTCTCAGCAGATTAAAAGAAAGTTTAATCTTGGGCTCCCTGAAACTTCCATCCTGCACCGCTGTTTGCTTTTTCACAAGAGCAGAGAAGAGCGCACCGTTCCCAGCGGCACTGCAGTACTGGGTCGATGCTTGGAGTGAACGGAGCAAGCTTCTTTTTCAACTCCTATTCTTAAAAATCCATTTAATATGTTGTCCTCGTATAGAGGACATATTAAACTGATAAGAACAGATACTACACTTGATCTTAGCCAAAAGGCAGGGAAGCGATAACTGTCCACTGTTTCAGGTCCGAGGGCCCTTGCTGGCACAATGCGCACTTGTAGCAGTGTTCTTTTTATGGCCATAGGTGGCCAGAGTGTCACGTTGCACCTCCGCCCACCCGCTGCACTGAGCACTCTTCAGCCCTTTTAAATGGTATAACTTTGCACTCCCGCATGCTCCAGCAAGCACCATTCAAGCAACAACTTTGCACTCCAGCTTCGAACATCGGCACAATCGCAACAAGTAAGGCGACTCTACTCAGAGAAGTCACTCTACACAGTAACAAGATTTCTTTTGCACAGACAGAAAGGGCTTCACCCGCAAAGGTAAAGCCTGCCAAAAATAGAAACAACTCATTAGTGCTGCTCTCCACGAAAGTCTTTAGTAAAAGGCGAAAGACTTGTATGTTATGAAGAGAAACCAGAGTACGATTATCCGTCACTGCGGGAGCAGGGCATCAGGCTAGTTGCCATAGCCACCTTCCCCATGGTGAGCGTTGCTTGGTTGAAACGCTTGCCCCTGTGCAATCGACAAGGCAGCAACAAAAACACCACGGGAACACCGTATTGAGGCTTTGTTCTATCCGCTCATTCGGTGTCGCGTTTCTTTCAAGCAATTCTCCCGGTTAGCCCACACTCGGCTCGCTCCCAGAGCCGTGTTAAAGTCCACTTCGCATTCACTCTCTTTTCTCAGCAGACTCTTGGGATTTTATCTATAAAATGAATTCCTTCACTCAAACTATGTTAAAACTGCTTTGTCCTTCATATTTACCATGTCTAGAAAGATTTAAACAAAAAAAAAAACAACGTTGTACTTTGCAGTAAAAGAAAGAGCAAATCTAAAGTTTCAGGAATCCGAGAATAAGCTTACTTTCATGAGTGCTTCACGATTTCGGATTTTGCTATAAAATGAATTCCTTCACTCAAACTAAATTAAAACTGCTAAACCGCTAATCTGTTACATGTAAGGCAGATGTCAAATTCACCGAAATAGGATCTAAGGGTATTCGGCCAATCGAGCTGTAGCAGCTTTGGTAAAAGAGTATAAGTTGAAGAGTTTGTGAATAAAGGTGTGCGCACACATAGTGTGCTGTACGAAAATAGGCAGGGAGCAATGCCGGCTGGGGTATATGTTCTTGTATGTTGTCTGACTGTTTGATTTGAATGTGTTGTGTAAGTGTCCTGTTGAATGTTACATGTTTGGGCTTTGACACGCTTCACTGTGGTTGTTAACTGTGTGGTGTGTCCTGAAATGTTATATGTTTGGACTGTGTGACATGCTTAATGCTTGTCAGTAGCTACCCACTTATTCATATATAGCAACTGACAACATAAGAAGTCCGGACATACTTTGATAGTAGTTGTAGAAGTATCCTTATTGATAATAGATAAACTAATTCATAGTGATAGAACAGTAGATGAACAGGTGCCTGCACATGTCTCACGAAAATAAAATGGGTGTATGATTGCTGACGGCAGAGCAATACTGCCAAACTTATGAGTTCTTGTGGCAAACTTGATTCAGTGTCTTGACGTGTATACGCTGTTTCGCTGACTTGATTGTCACAAGAAACAAAGTGTGTTTGATAAGATCCGACCATTTTATTACGGGAGGATCAGTATGTATGGATTCTGATGTGACTGATAAACCCATTCGTATCGTAAGCATAATCTAATACGTGAGACAACGCCCTGGCACACAATCAAAAAAAAAAAAGAGAGAGCGGTTTTGTGTCCCCACAGTCCATAATGTAGAAAAGAGAGAAAAAAGCCTTTCTGATTTGGTGTGTGTGCTCACAGTGCAGAGTGTAGAGAAAAGAGAGAAAAGAAAGCCGTTTTGGTGTCACGGGTGTTGTGACTTACAAACACACATTTCTGAATTGAGAAAGGAAATTATTTTAGAGGAAGCACTAGAGTTTAGATCCCACATTTGTTGATAGGCATTCATTTATTTCTTCACTTCTGATGAAGTTTCAACAATAAACAACAAACTTTGTATTATGAGAAAGAACCAGACTCATTCTTCAGGAATCCGAAAATAAGCTCTATTTTACGAGTTATGCACGAATTCGGATTCTCCTATAAAACGAATTCCTTAACTCTAACCAAGTTAAGACTGCTTTGTCCTTCATATTTATTCATGTCTAATCAAGTTTCAACGATAAACAACGTTGTACTTTATAGAATGAGAAAGAACTTCTTCAGCAATAAGCATCTCTCGACATATGACGAAATACAGATTTTGCTATAAAATTAATTTCTTCTATCAGCGTGACTTAAAACTGTTTGTCCTCCTTATTTATCCACTTCAAATCAAGTTTCAACAATTAAAAAAAAATTGTAGTTTGAGAAAGAACAACTTAATCTTCAGCAATAAGTATAAAAAGAGGGTAACAAAAGGTGCAAATGCCAGCAATACATCACTAAAAGGTGGAGCGGAAGTATTCAGCTGCAAGTAGGTGTGAATGTTCGACCATAATTTTTAAAAAGTGGGTAAGAAAAGGTTCGAATGCCCGACTAAATATTAACAAAAGCGGGAGGAGAGGTCTTCGGATGAGAGTGGGTGAGAATTTCCTACCATACAAGTATGGTGGAGAGGAAGCTGTGATTGGCCGACAATAGTAAAAAGCAGGTGAGAAAAGGTGCGAATGTCAAAACATACATGATCAAAACAGGGAGCGGAGGTGTTTGGCTGCAACAAGGTGTGAATGTCCACCCATAATTAATGAAAAACGGGCAACAAGTAGGTTCGAATGCCCAACCATACATCATCAAAAGCAGGAGTGGATGTGTTCGGCTTCAAGAAGGTATGAATGTCCATCAATAATTGCTATAAAACATGAAAGAAAATTTTCGAATATCAAACCGCACATAATCATAAGCGGGAGAGGAGGTGTTCCGCTGCAAGAAGGTGTGAATATCCACCCATAATTACTGAAAAATGGGTAAGAAAAGGTGCGAATGCCCAACCATATATCATCAAAAGCAGGAGTGGATGTGTTCGGCTACAAGAAGGTTTGAATGTCCGACCATAGTTTGTAAAAAGCGGGTAAGAACAGGTTTGTATGCCCGACTGTACACAATCAAAAGAGGGAGCGGAGTTGTTCAGCTACAAGAAGGTGTGAAAGTCCGACCATGGTTTGTAAAAAGCGGGTAAGAACAGGTTCGTATGCCCGAATATACACCATCAAATGCGGGAGCGGAGGTGGTTAAGCTGCAAGAAGGTGTTAATGTCCGACTAAGGTTTGTAAAAAGCGGGTAAGAAAAGGTGCGAATGCCCGACAATGTATGATCAAAAGAGGGAGCGGAGGTTTTCGGCTGAAAGAAGGTCTGAATGTCCAACCATAATTTGTAAAAACCGGGGAAGAAAAGGCTCGAAAGCCCGACTATACACCATCAAAAGCTGGAGCGGAGGTGTTCAGCTGCAAGAAGGTCTGAATGTCCATCAATAATTGCTAGAAAACATGAAAGAGAATTTTCGAATATCAAACCGCACATGATAATAAGCGGGAGAGGAGGTGTTCAGCTGCAAGAAGGTGTGAATGTCCACCCATAATTACTGAAAAATGGGTAAGAAAAGTTGCGAATTCCCAACCATACATCATCAAATGCACGAGTGGATGTGTTCGGCTACAAGAAGGTTTGAATGTCCGACCATAGTTTGTAAAAAGCGGGTAAGAAAAGGTTCGAATGCCCAAACATACACCATCAAAAGAGGGAGCGGAGGTGTTCCGCTGTAAGAAGGTGTGAATGTCCGACCATAGTTGGTAAAAAGCGGGTAAGAAAAGGTTAAAATACCCGACTGTACACAATCAATAGCGGGAGCGGAGTTGTTCGGCTACTAAAGGGTGTGAAAGTCCGACCCTGGTTTTAAAAAGCGGGTAAGAAAAGGTTCGAATGCCCGAACATACACCATCAAAAGAGGTAGCGGAGGTGTTCCGCTGTAAGACGGTGTGAATGTCCGATCTTAGTTGGTAAAGAGCGGGTAAGAAAAGGTTAAAATACCCGACTGTACACAATCAAAAGAGGGAGCGGAGTTGTTCAGCTAAGAGAAGGTGTGAAAGTCCGACCATGGTTTGTAAAAAGCGGGTAAGAAAAAGTTCGTATGCCCGAATATACACTATCAAAACCGGAAGCGTAGGTGTTCGGCTGCAAGAAGGTGTGAACGTCCGACCAAAGTTTGTGATAAAGCAGTTAAGAAAAGGTTCGAATATCTAACCAAACATAATCAAAAGCGGGAGCAGAGCTGTTCGACTGCAAGTAGGTGTGAATGTCAGAGAATAATTTGCAAAAAGCTGATGAGAAAGGGTGAGAAATCCCGACTATACACCATCAAATGCGGTAGCGGAGTTGTTCGGCTGTGAGTAGGTGTGATTCTCCAACCATAATTGCTGTAAAATGTGTTAGAAAAGGTAAGAATGCCGGTCCATACATCATCAAAAGCGGGAGAGGTGGTGTTCGGCTGCAAGTAGGTGTGAATGTCCATTAATAATTGCTTTAAAACATGAAAGAAAATTTTCGAATATCAAACCTTACATGATCTTTAGCGGGAGAGGAGGTGTTCAGCTGCAAGAAGGTGTGAATATCCACCCATAATTACTGAAAAATGCGTAGGAAAAGATGCGAATGTCCAACCATAAATCATCAAAAGCAGGAGTGGAGTTGTTCAGCTACAAGAAGGTATGAAAGTCCAACCATGGTTTGTAGAAAGCGGGTAAGAGAAGGTTCGAATACCCGAATATATACCATCAAAAGCGGAGGTGTTCGGCTGCAAGAAGGTGTGAACGTCCGACCAATGTTTGTAAAAAGCAGTTAAGAAAAGGTTTGAATATCCAACCGAACATAATCAAAAGCGGGAGCAGAGCTGTTCGACTGCAAGTAGGTGTGAATGTCAGATCATAATTGCTGAAAAATGTGATAGAAAAGACTAGAATGCCGGACAATACATCATCAAAAGAGGGAGAGGTGGTTTTTCGGCTGCAAGTAGGTGTGAATGTCCAGCCATAATTACTCACAAACGGGGGAAGAAAAGGTAGTATTTCCAGACCACACATGATCAAAACAGGGAATGGAGGTGGTTCAGCTGCAAGGTGTGAATGTCTGACTAACGTTTGTAAAAACCGTGTAAGAAAAGGCTCGAAAGCCCGACTATACACCATCAAAAGCGGGAGCAGAGGTGTTCAGGTGCAAGAAGGTTTGAATGTCCAACCATAGTAAGTAATAGGCGGGTAAGAAAAGGCTCGAATGCCCGACTATATACCATCAAAAGCGGAAGCGGAGGTGTTCGGCTGCAAGACGGTGTGAACGTCCGACCAAAGTTTGTAAAAAGCAGTTAAGAAAATGTTCGAATATCCAACCAAACATAATCAAAAGCGGGAGCAGAGCTGTTCGACTGCAAGTAGGTGTGAATATCAGATCATAATTTGCAAAAAGCTGTTGAGAAAGGGTGAGAATGCCCGACTATACACTATCAAATGTGGGAGCGGAGGTGTTCGTCTGTGAGTAGGTGTGAATGTCCGACCATAATTGCTGAAAAATGTGTTAGAAAAGGTAAGAATGCCGGACCATATATCATCAAAAGCGGGAGAGGTTGTGTTCGGCTGCAAGTAGGTGTGAATGTCCAGCCATAATTACTCACAAACGGTTAAGAAAAGTCACTATTGCCAGACCATATATGATCAAAACAGGGAGCGGAGGTGGTTCTGCTGCAAGAAGGTTTGAATGTCCGACTAAAGTTTGTAAAAAGCGGGTAAGACAAGGTGTGAATGCCCGACAATGTATGATCAAAAGAGGAGCGGAGGTTTTCGGCTGCAAGAAGGTCTGAATGTCCACCCATAATTACTGAAAAATGGGTAAGAAAAGGTGCGAAAGCCCAACCGCACATGATCATAAGTGGATGAGAAGTTGTTCGACTGCAAGTAGGTGTGAATGTAAGATCATAATTTTTTAAAAAGCGGGTAAGAAAAGGTAAGAATGCCCAACCATAAATTATCAAAAGCGGCAGCAGAGTTTCGGCTGGTATTTATCAATGTCTAGATAGATTTCAACAAAAAACAACGTTGTACTTTGCAGTAAAAGAAAGTGCAAATCAAAAGTTTTAGGAATCCGAGAATAAGCTTATTTTCATGAGTTCTGCACGATTTCGGATTTTATGTATAAAATGAATTTCTTCACGCAAACTAAGTTAACACTGCTTTGTCCTTCATATGTACCCATTTTTACATATATTTCAAGCATAAACTTCCTCATACTACCCTGAATGAGAAAGAGCCACACTTGTGATTAAGCCATACGCCCCTTTTGAGGAGTTCTGCATGATTTGGGATTTTATCTATAAAATTAATTCCTTCACTCAAACTATGTTAAAACAGCTTTTACCTTCATATTTATCAATGTCTCGATAGATTTAAACAAAAAAACAACGTTGTACTTTGCAATAAAAGAAAGAGCAAATCAAAAGTTTTAGGAATCCGAGAATAAGCTTATTTTCATGAGTTCTGCACGATTTCGGATTTTATGTATAAAATGAATTCATTCACTCAAACCAAGTTAAAACTGCTTTTTCCTTCATATTTATCAATGTCTAGATCGACTTCAACAAAGAACAACATTGTATTTTGCAGTAGAAGAAAGAGCAAAACTGAAGGATCAGGAATCCGAGCATAAGCTTCTTTTCATACGTTCTGCATGATTTGGGATTTTATGTATAAAATGAATTCCTTCACTCAAACTAAGTTAACACTGCTTTGTCCTTCATATGTACCCATTTCTACATATATTTCAAGCATAAACTTCCTCATACTACCCTGAATGAGAAAGAGCCACACTTGTGATTAAGCCATACGCCCCTTTTGAGGAGTTCTGCATGATTTGGGATTTTATCTATAAAATCAATTCCTTCACTCAACCTATGTTAAAACGGCTTTTACCTTCATATTTATCAATGTCTCGATAGATTTAAACAAAAAAACAACGTTGTACTTTGCAGTAAAAGAAAGAGCCAATCAAAAGTTTTAGGAATCCGAGAATAAGCTTATTTTCATGAGTTCTGCACGATTTCGGATTTTATGTATAAAATGAATTCATTCACTCAAGCCAAGTTAAAACTGCTTTTTCATTCATATTTATCAATGTCTAGATCGACTTCAACAAAGAAAAACATTGTATTTTGCAGTAGAAGAAAGAGCAAAACTGAAGTTTCCTGAACTGATCAGGAATCCGAGAATAAGCTTATTTTCTTATGGGCAAGTGGGAACTGCTTTGTCCATATTTATCAATGTGTAGATGGATTTCAACTTCTTCTACTGCAAAGTCCAATGTTTTTCTTTGTTGAAGTCGATCTAGACATTGATGAATATGGAAGGACAAAGCAGTTTTAACTTGGTTTGAGCAAAGCAATTCATTTTATAGCAAAATCCGAAATCGTGCAGAACTCATGAAAGCAGGCTTATACTCGGATTCCTGAAACTTTAGATTTGCTCTTTCTTTTACTGCAAAGTACAACGTTGTTTTTTTGATTAAATCTTTCTAGACATGGTAAATATGAAGGACAAATCAGTTTTAACATAGTTTGAGTGAAGTAATGCATTTTATAAGCAAAATCCCAAATCATGCAGAACTCACGAAATGCTTTTTCTCTCTTTTCACTGCTTTTTACAAACTTTGGTCGGACGTTCACACCTTCTTGCATCCGAACACCTCCGCTTCCGCTTTTGATGATGTATATTCGGGCATTCGAACCTTTTATTACCCGCTTTTTACAAACCATTGTCGGACTTTCACACCTTCTTGCAGCCGAACACCACCTCTACCGCTTTTGATGATGTATGGTTCAGTATTCTTACCTTTTCTAACACATTTTTCAGCAATTATGGTCGGACATTCACACCTACTCACAGCTGGACACCTCCGCTCCCGCTTTTGATCATACAATGTCGGGACATCGCTCCTTGTCTTACCAGCTTTTTACAAACGTTAGTCGAACATTCACACCTTCTTGCAGCTGAACACCTCCGCTCCCGCTTTTGATGATGTATAGTCGGGCTTTCAAGCCTTTTCTTAACCGGTTTTTACAAATTATGGTTGGACATTCAGACCTTGCAGCCGAACACCTCCG
Organism: Leuresthes tenuis; assembly: GCF_036924035.1. Lineage (NCBI taxonomy): Eukaryota > Metazoa > Chordata > Actinopteri > Atheriniformes > Atherinopsidae > Leuresthes > Leuresthes tenuis. The sequence goes on along the minus strand of NW_027325470.1, from coordinate 73,021 downwards.
CTCTCTCTTTTGATCATACATTGTCGGGCATTCGCACCTTGTCTTACCCGCTTTTTACAAACTTTAGTAGGACATTCAAATCTTCTTGCAACTGAACCACCTCCGCTCCCTGTTTTGATCATATATGGTCTGGCTACTACCTTTTCTTACCCGTTTGTGAGTAATTATGGTCGGACATTCACACCTACTCATAGCCGAACAACTCCGCTCCCGCATTTGATGGTGTATAGTCGGGCATTCTCACCCTTTCTAATCAGCTTTTTGCAAATTATGATCTGACATTCACACCTACTTGCAGTCGAACAGCTCTGCTCCCGCTTTTGATTATGTTTGGTTGGATATTCGAACCTTTTCTTAACTGCTTTTTACAAACTTTGGTTGGACGTTCACACCTTCTTGTAGCCGAACACATGCACTCCTGCTTTTGATGATGTATGGTTGGGCATTCGCACCTTTTTTTTTACCCATTTTTCAGGTATTATGGGTGGACATTCACACCTTCTTGCAGCCGAACACCACCTCTCCCGCTTTTGATGATGTATGGTCCAGTATTCTTACCTTTTCTAACACATTTTTCAGCAATTATGGTCGGACATTCACACCTACTCACAGCTGGACACCTCCGCTCCCGCTTTTGATCATACAATGTCGGGACATCGCTCCTTGTCTTACCAGCTTTTTACAAACTTTAGTCGAATATTCACACCTTCTTGCAGCTGAACACCTCCGCTCCCGCTTTTGATGATGTATAGTCGGGCTTTCGAGCCTTTTCTTACCCGGTTTTTACAAATTATGTTTGGACATTCAGACCTTGCAGCCGAACACCTCCGCTCTCTCTTTTGATCATACATTGTTGGGCATTCGCACCTTGTCTTACCCGCTTTTTACAAACTATAGTCAGACATTCACACCTTGCAGCTGAACCTCCGCTCCCTGTTTTGATCATGTATGGTCTGGCAATACTACCTTTTCTTCCCCCGTTTGTGAGTAATTATGGCTGGACATTCAAACCTACTTGCAGTCGAACAGCTCTGCTCCCGCTTTTGATTATGTTTGGTTGGATATTCGAAACTTTTCTTAACTGCTTTTTACAAACCATGGTCGGACTTTCACACCTTCTTGTAGCCGAACAACTCCGCTCCCGCTATTGATTGTGTACAGTCGGGTATTTTAACCTTTTCTTACCCGCTTTTTACCAACTATGGTCGGACATTCACACCGTCTTACAGCGGAACACCTCTGCTCCCGCTTTTGATGGTGTATAGTCGGGCATTCGAAGCTTTTTTTACCCGCTTTTTACAAACTATGGTGGGACATTCAAACCTTCTTGTATCCGAAAACTTCCGCTCTCTCTTTTGATCATACATTGTCGGACATTCGCACCTTTTCTTACCCGCTTTTTACAAACCATGGTCGGACTTTCACATCTTCTTGTAGCCGAACACATCCGCTCCCGCTATTGATTGTGTACAGTCGGGTATTTTAACCTTTTCTTACCCGCTTTTTACCAAGTATGGTCGGACATTCACACCTTCGTACAGCGGAACACCTCCGCTCCCTCTTTTGATGGTGTATGTTCGGGCATTCAAACCTTTTCTTACCCGCTTTTTCCAAACTATGGTCGGCTATTCACAGCTTCCTCTCCACCATACTTGTATGGTGGGATATTCACACCCACTTGCATCCGAAGACCTCCGCCCCAAATTTTGTTGATATTTAGTCGGACATTCGAACCTTACCCGCTTTTGGCAAACTATGGCCTTCTTGCAGCCAAACAACTCTGATCTTGCTTTTGATGATGTAAGGTTGGGCATTCAGACCTTGCTTCACCTGCTTTTCACCAAATATAGTCGGACATTCACACCTTCTTGCAGCCGAACACTTCCGCTCCACCTTTTAGTGTTCTATCACACCTTTTTTTTCACAACATTTTATACATTATGGTTGAAAATTTTCAACCACTCTCATCCGAAGACCTCTCCTCCCGCTTTTGTTAATATATTTGAACTTTAGTTTGACATTCAAACCTTCTTGCAGCTGAACCACCTCCGCTCCCTGTTTTGATCATATATGGTCTGGCTACTACCTTTTCTTACCCGTTTGTGAGTAATTATGGCTGGACATTCACACCTACTTACAGTCGAACACAACCTCTCTCGCTTTTGATGATGTATGGACCGGCATTTTTACCTTTTCTAACACATTTTTCAGCAATTATGGTCGGAGATTCACACTTACTCACAGCCGAACAACTCCGCTCCCGCATTTGATGATGTATAGTCGGGCATTCTCACCCTTTCTCATCAGCTTTTTGCAAATTATGATCTGACATTCACACCTACTTGCAGTCGAACACCTCTGCTCCCGCTTTTGATTATGTTTGGTTGGATATTCGAACCTTTTCTTAACTTCTTTTTACATATTTTGGTTGGACGTTCACACCTTCTTGTAGCCGAACACTTCCACTCCTGCTTTTGATGATGTATGGTTGGGCATTCACACCTTTTTTTTGCCCATTTTTCAGGAATTATGGGTGGACATTCACACCTTGTAAGCTGAACACCTCCTATCCCACTTATGATCATGTGCGGTTTGATTTTCGAAAAGTTTCTTTCATGTTTTCTAGCAATTATTGATGGACATGTAGACCTTCTTGCAGCTGAACACCTCCGCTCCCGCTTTTGATCATACATTGTCAGGCATTCGCACCTTGTCTTACCCACTTTTTACAAACTTTAGTCGAACAGTCACACCTTTTTGCAGCCGAACACCACCTCTCCCGCTTTTGATGATGTATGGTCCAGCATTCTTATCTTTTCTAACACATTCTTCAGCAATTATGGTCGGACATTCACACCTACTCAGAGCCGAACACCTCCGCTCCCGCATTTGATGGTGTATAGTCGGGCATTCTCACCCTTTCTCATCAGCTTTTTACAAATTATGATCTGACATTCACACCTGCTTTTGATAATGTATTGTTAGGCATTCGCACCTTTTTTTTTACCCATTTTTCATGAATTATGGGTGGACATTCACACCTTCTTGCAGCCGAACACCTCCTCTACCGCTTATGATCATGTGCGGTTTGATATTCGAAAATTTACTTTCTTGTTTTAAAGCAATTATTGATGGACATTCAAACCTTCTTTTTGATGGTGTATAGTCGGGCTTTCGAGCCTTTTCTTCCCGGTTTTTACAAACCATGGTCGGACTTTCACACCTTCTTGTAGCCGAACAACTCCGCTCCCGCTTTTGATTGTGTACAGTCGGGTATTTTAACCTTTTCTTACCCGCTTTTTACCAACTATGGTCGGATATTCACACCGTCTTACAGCGGAACACCTCTGCTCCCGCTTTTGATGGTGTATAGTCGGGCATTCGAAGCTTTTCTTACCCGCTTTTTACCAACTATGGTGGGACATTCAAACCTTCTTGTATCCGAAAACCTCCGCTCTCTCTTTTGATCATACATTGTCTGACATTCGCACCTTTTCTTACCCGCTTTTTACAAACCATGGTCGGACTTTCACATCTTCTTGTAGCCGAACACATCCGCTCCCGCTATTGATTACAGTCGGGTATTTTAACCTTTTCTTACCCGCTTTTTACCAAGTATGGTCGGACATTCACACCTTCGTACAGCGGAACACCTCCGCTCCCTCTTTTGATGGTGTATGTTCGGGCATTCAAACCTTTTCTTACCCGCTTTTTCCAAACCATGGTCGGCTATTCACAGCTTCCTCTCCACCATACTTGTATGGTGGGATATTCACACCCACTTGCATCCGAAGACCTCCGCCCCAAATTTTGTTGATATTTAGTCGGACATTCGCACCTTACCTGCTTTTGGCAAACTATGGCCTTCTTGCAGCCAAACACCTCTGATCTCGCTTTTGATGATGTAAGGTTGGGCATTCAGACCTTGCTTCACCTGCTTTTCACCAAATATAGTCGGACATTCACACCTTCTTGCAGCCGAACACTTCCGCTCCACCTTTTAGTCTTCTATCACACCTTTTTTTCACCGCATTTTATACATTATGGTCGGAAATTTTCAACCACTCTCATCCGAAGACCTCTCCTCCCGCTTTTGTTAATATATTTGAACTTTAGTCGGACATTCAAACCTTCTTGCAGCTGAACCACCTCCGCTCCCTGTTTTGATCATATATGGTCTGGCAATACTACCTTTTCTTACCCGTTTGTGAGTAATTATGGCTGGACATTCACACCTACTTGCAGCCGAACACAACCTCTCTCGCTTTTGATGATGTATGGACCGGCATTTTTACCTTTTCTAACACATTTTTCAGCAATTATGGTTGGAGATTCACACCTACTCACAGCCGAACAACTCCGCTACCGCATTTGATGGTGTATAGTCGGGCATTCTCACCCTTTCTCATCAGCTTTTTGCAAATTATGATCTGACATTCACACCTACTTCCAGTCGAAAAGCTCTGCTCCCGCTTTTGATTATGTTTGGTTAGATATTCGAACCTTTTCTTAACTGCTTTTTACAAACTTTGGTCGGACGTTCACAATATCTTGCAGCCGAACACCTCCGCTTCCGCTTTTGATGGTGTATATTCGGGCATACGAACCTTTTCTTACCCGCTTTTTACAAACCAAGGTCGGACTTTCACACCTTCTCTTAGCTGAACAACTCCGCTCCCTCTTTTGATTGTGTACAGTCGGGTAATTTAACCTTTTCTTACCCGCTTTTTACCATCTATGGTCGGACATTCACACCGTCTTACAACGGAACACCTCCGCTCCCTCTTTTGATGATGTATGGTTAGGCATTCGAACCTTTTCTTACCCATTTTTCAGTAATTATGGGTAGACATTCACACCTTCTTGACGCTGAACACCTCCTCTCCTGCTTATGATCATGTGCAGTTTGATATTTGAAAATTTTCTTTCATTTTTTCTAGCAATTATTGATGGACATTCACACCGTCTTACAGCGGAACACCTCCGCTCCCTCTTTTGATGGTGTATGTTCGGGCACTCGAACCTTTTCTTACCCGCTTTTTACAAACTATGGTCAGACATTCAAACCTTCTTGTAGCCGAACACATCCACTCCTGCTTTTGATGATGGGTATTCAAACCTATTTGTTGCCCGCTTTTCATTAATTATGGGTGGACATACACACCTTGTCGCAGCCAAACACCTCCGCTCCCTGTTTTGATCATGTATGATTGGACATTCGCACCTTTTCTCACCCGCTTTTTACTATGGTCGGCCAATCACAGCTTCCTCTCCACCATACTTGTATGGTGGGATATTCACACCCACTTGCATCCGAAGACCTCCGCCCCCACTTTTGTTGATATTTAGTCGGTCATTCGCAGCTTACCCGCTTTTTGCAAACTATGGCCTTCTTGCAGCCAAACACCTCTGATCTCGTTTTTGATGATGTAAGGTTGGGCATTCAGACCTTGCTTCACCTGCTTTTCACCAAATATAGTCGAACAGTCACACCTTCTTGCAGCCGAACACTTCTGCTCCACCTTTTAGTGTTCTATGGGGTATTCACACCTTTTTTTTCACCGCATTTTATTGATTATGGTTGGAAATTCTCACCCACTCTTATCCGAAGACCTCTCCTCCTGCTTTTGTTAATATATAGTCGAGCATTCAAACCTTTTCTTACCCGCTTTTTACAAATTATGGTCGAACATTCACACCTACTTGCAGCCGAACACCTCCGCTCCCGCTTTTGATGGTGTATAGTCGGGCTTTCGAGCCTTTTCTTCCCCGGTTTTTACAAATTATGGTTGTACATTCAGACCTTGCAGCCGAAAACCTCCGCTCCCTCATTTGATCATACATTGTCAGGCATTCGCACCTTGTCTTACCCGCTTTTTATAAACTTTAGTCAGACATTCACACCTTGCAGCTGAACCACCTCCGCTCCCTGTTTTGATAATGTATGGTATGGCAATACTACCTTTTCTTACCGGTTTGTGAGTAATTATGGCTGGATATTCACACCTACTTGCAGCCGAATACCACTTTTCCCGCTTTTGATGATGTATGGTCCGGCATTCTAGTCTTTTCTAACACATTTTTCAGCAATTATGGTTTGACATTCACACCTACTCACAGCCGAACACTTCCGCTTCCGCATTTGATGGTGTATAGTCGGGCATTCTAACCCTTTCTCATCAGCTTTTTGCAAATTATGATCTGACATTCACACCTACTTGCAGTCGAACAGCTCTGCTCCCGCTTTTGATTATGTTTGGTTGGATATTCGAAACTTTTCTTCACTGCTTTTTACAAACTTTGGTCGGACGTTCACACCTTCTTGCAGCCGAACACCTCCGCTTCCGCTTTTGATGGTATATATTCGGGCATTCGAACCTTTTCTTACCCGCTTTTTACAAACCATGGTCGGACTTTCACACCTTCTTGTAGCCGAACAACTCCGCTCCCGCTATTGATTGTGTACAGTCGGGTATTTTAACCTTTTCTTACGCGCTTTTTACCAACTATTGTTGGACATTCACACCGTCTTACAGCGGAACACCTCCGCTCCCTCTTTTGATGGTGTTTGTTCGGGCATTCGAACCTTTTCTTACCCGCATTTTACGAACTATGGTCGGACATTCAAACCTTCTTTTAGCCGAACACATTCACTCCTGCTTTTGATGATGTATGGTTGAGCATTCGCACCTTTTCTTACCCATTTTTTACAAACTATGGTCGGACATTCACACCTTCTTGCAGCTGAACACCTCCTCTCCCGCTTATGATGATGTGTGGTTTGATATTCGAAAATTTTCTTTCATGTTTTCTAGCAATTATTGATGGACATTCAGACCTTCTTGCAGCTGAACACCTCCGCTCCCGCTTTTGATGATGTATAGTCGGGCTTTCGAGCCTTTTCTTCCCCGGTTTTTACAAAATTATTGTTGGACATTCAGACCTTCTTGCAGCCGAAAACCTCCGCTCCCTCTTTTGATCATACATTGTCGGGCATTCGCACCTTCTCTTACCCGCTTTTTACAAACCAGGGTCGGACTTTCACACCTTTTAGTAGCCGAACAACTCTCGGCTACTAACCTTTTCTTCGTGCTTTACGAGTTATGTATGATCAAAAGAGGGAGCGGAGGTTTTCGGCTGCAAGGTCTGAATGTCCAACCATAATTTGTAAAAACCGGGGAAGAAAAGGCTCGAAAGCCCGACTATACACCATCAAAAGCGGGAGCGGAGGTGTTCGGCTGCAAGTAGGTGTGAATGTTCGACCATAATTTGTAAAAAGCGGGTAAGAAAAGGTTCGAATGCCCGACTATATATTAACCAAAGCAGGAGGAGAGGTCTTCGGATAAGAGTGGGTGAGAATTTACAACCATAATCTATAAAATGCGGTGAAAAAAAAGGTGTGAATACCCCATAGAACACTAAAAGGTAGAGCGGAAGTGTTCGGCTGCAAGAAGGTGTGAATGTCTGACCATAGTTTGTAAAAAGCGGGTAAGAAAGGGTTTGAATGCCCGAACATACACCATCAAAGGAGGGAGCGGAGGTGTTCCGCTGTAAGAAGGTGTGAATGTCCGACCATAGTTGGCAAAAAGCAGGTAAGAAAAGGTTAAAATACCCGATTGTACACAATCAATAGTGGGAGCGGAGTTGTTCCGCTACTAAAAGGTGTGAAAGTCCGACCATGGTTTGTAAAAAGCGGGTAAGAAAAGGTGCGAATGCCCGACAATGTATGATCAAAAGAGGGAGCGGAGGTTTTCGGCTGAAACAAGGTCTGAATGTCCATCCATATTTTGTAAAAATCTGGGAAGAAAAGGCTCGAAAGCCCGACTATACACCATCAACAGCTGGAGCGGAGGTGTTCAGCTGCAAGAAGGTCTGAATGTCCATCAATAATTGCTAGAAAACATGGAAGAGAATTTTCGAATATCAAACCGCACATGATCATAAGCGGGAGAGGAGGTGTTCAAATGCAAGAAGGTGTGAATGTCCACCCATAATTACTGCAAAATGGGTAAGAAAAGGTACGAATGCCCAACCATACATGATCCTAACAAGGAGCGGAGGTGTTTGGCTGCGACAAGGTGTGTATGTCCACCCATAATTAATGAAAAGCGGGCAACAAGTAGGTGTGAATACCCATCATCAAAAGCAGGAGTGGATGCGTTCGGCTAAAAGAAGGTTTGAATGTCTGACCATAGTTTGTAAAAAGCGGGTAAGAAAAGGTTCGAGTGCCCGAACATACACCATCAAAGGAGGGAGCGGAGGTGTTCAGCTGCAAGAAGGTCTGAATGTCCATCAATAATTGCTAGAAAACATGGAAGAGAATTTTCGAATATCAAACCGCACATGATCATAAGTGGGAGAGGAGGTGTTAAAATGCAAAAAGGTGTGAATGTCCACCCATAATTACTGCAAAATGGGTAAGAAAAGGTACGAATGCCAAACCATACATCATCAAAAGCAGGAGTGGATGTGTTCGGCTACAAGAAGGTTTTAATGTCCGATCATAGTTTGTAAAAAGCGGGTAAGAAAAGGTTCGAATGCCCGAACATACACCATCAAAAGAGGGAGCGGAGGTGTTCCACTGTAAGAAGGTGTGAATGTCTGACCATAGTTGGTAAAAAGCAGGTAAGAAAAGGTGAAAATACCCGACTGTACACAATCAATAGCGGGAGCGGAGTTGTTCGGCTACTAAAAGGTGTGAAAGTCCGACCCTGGTTTGTATTAAGCGGGTAAGAGAAGGTGCGAATGCCCGACAATGTATGATCAAAAGAGGGAGCGGAGGTTTTCGGCTGCAAGAAGGTCTGAATGTCCAACAATAATTTTGTAAAAACCGGGGAAGAAAAGGCTCGAAAGCCCGACTATACATCATCAAAAGCGGGAGCGGAGGTGTTCAGCTGCAAGAAGGTCTGAATGTCCATCAATAATTGCTAGAAAACATGAAAGAAAATTTTCGAATATCAAACCACACATCATCATAAGCGGGAGAGGAGGTGTTCAGCTGCAAGAAGGTGTAAATGTCCGACCATAGTTTGTAAAAAATGGGTAAGAAAAGGTGCGAATGCTCAACCATACATCATCAAAAGCAGGAGTAGATGTGTTCGGCTAAAAGAAGGTTTGAATGTCCAACCATAGTTCGTAAAATGCAGGTAAGAAAAGGTTCGAATGCCCGAACATACACCATCAAAAGAGGGAGCGGAGTTGTTCCGCTGTAAGACGGTGTGAATGTCCAACAATAGTTGGTAAAAAGCGGGTAAGAAAAGGTTAAAATACCCGACTGTACACAATCAATAGCGGGAGCGGAGTTGTTCGGCTACAAGAAGGTGTGAAAGTCCGACCATGGTTTGTAAAAAGCGGGTAAGAAAAGGTTCGAATGCCCGAATATATACCATCAAAAGCGGAAGCGGAGGTGTTCGGCTGCAAGAAGGTGTGAACGTCCGACCAAAGTTTGTAAAAAGCAGTGAAGAAAAGTTTCGAATATCCAACCAAACATAATCAAAAGCGGGAGCAGAGCTGTTCGACTGCAAGTAGGTGTGAATGTCAGATCATAATTTGCAAAAAGCTGATAAGAAAGGGTGAGAATGCCCGACTATACACCATCAAATGCAGGAGCGGAGGTCTTCGGCTGTAAGGAGGTGTGAATCTCCGACCATAATTGCTAAAAAATGTGTTAGAAAAGGTAAGAATGCCGGACCATACATCATCAAAAGCGGGAAAAGTGGTGTTCGGCTCCAAGTAGGTGTGAATGTCCAGCCATAATTACTCACAAACCCGTAAGAAAAGGTAGTATTGCCAGACCATACATTATCAAAACAGGGAGCGGAGGTGGTTCAGCTGCAAGGTGTGAATGTCTGACTAAAGTTTATAAAAAGCGGGTAAGACAAGGTGTGAATGCCTGACAATGTATGATCAAATGAGGGAGCGGAGGTTTTCAGCTGCAAGGTCTGAATGTACAACCATAATTTGTAAAAACCGGGGAAGAAAAGGCTCGAAAGCCCGACTGTACACCATCAAAAGCGGGAGCGGAGGTGTTCGGCTGCAAGTAGGTGTGAATGTTCGACCATAATTTGTAAAAAGCGGGTAAGAAAAGGTTTGAATGCCCGACTATATATTAACAAAAGCAGGAGGAGAGGTCTTCGGATAAGAGTGGGTGAGAATTTCCAACCATAATCAATAAAATGCGGTGAAAAAAAAAGTGTGAATACCCCATAGAACACTAAAAGGTGGAGCAGAAGTGTTCGGCTGCAAGAAGGTGTGAATGTTCGACTATATTTGGTGAAAAGCAGGTGAAGCAAGGTCTGAATGCCCAACCTTACATCATCAAAAACGAGATCAGAGGTGTTTGGCTGCAAGAAGGCCATAGTTTGCCAAAAGCGGGTAAGGTGCGAATGACCGACTAAATATCAACAAAAGTGGGGGCGGAGGTCTTCGGATGCAAGTGGGTGTGAATATCCCACCATACAAGTATGGTGGAGAGGAAGCTGTGAATGGCCGACCATAGTAAAAAGCGGGTGAGAAAAGGTGCGAATGTCCAATCATACATGATCAAAACAGGGAGCGGAGGTGTTTGGCTGCGACAAGGTGTGTATGTCCACCCATAATTAATGAAAAGCGGGCAACAAGTAGGTTTGAATACCCATCATCAAAAGCAGGAGTGGATGTGTTCGGCTACAAGAAGGTTTGAATGTCTGACCATAGTTTGTAAAAAGCGGGTAAGAAAAGGTTCGAGTGCCCGAACATACACCATCAAAAGAGGGAGCGGAGGTGTTCCGCTGTAAGACGGTGTGAATGTCAAACAATAGTTTGTAAAAAGCGGGTAAGAAAAGGTGAAAATACCCGACTGTACACAATCAATAGCGGGAGCGGAGTTGTTCGGCTACAAGAAGGTGTGAAAGTCCGACCATGGTTTGTAAAAAGCGGGTAAGAAAAGGTGCGAATGCCCGACAATGTATGATCAAAAGAGGGAGTGGAGGTTTTCGGCTGCAAGAAGGTCTGAATGTCCAACCATAATTTGTAAAAACCGGGGAAGAAAAGGCTCGAAAGCCCGACTATACACCATCAAAAGTGGGAGCGGAGGTGTTCAGCTTCAAGACGGTCTGAATGTCCATCAATAATTGCTAGAAAACATGAAAGAGAATTTTCGAATATCAAACTGCACATGATCATAAGCAGGAGAGGAGGTGTTCAGCTGCAAGAAGGTGTGAATGTCTACCCATAATTACTGAAAAATGGGTAAGAAAAGGTGCGAATGCCTAACCATACATCATCAAAAGAGGGAGCGGAGGTGTTCCGCTGTAAGACGGTGTGAATGTCCGACCATAGATGGTAAAAAGTGGTTAAGAAAAGGTTAAATTACCCGACTGTACACAATCAAAAGAGGGAGCGGAGTTGTTCAGCTAAGAGAAGGTGTGAAAGTCCGACCTTGGTTTGTAAAAAGCGGGTAAGAAAAAGTTCGTATGCCCGAATATACACCATCAAAAGCGGAAGCGGAGGTGTTCGGCTGCAAGATATTGTGAACGTCCGACCAAAGTTTGTAAAAAGCAGTTAAGAAAAGGTTCGAATATCTAACCAAACATAAGAATGAGTCTTTTCCGCTGTAGAATGCCCGACTATAGACCATCAAATGCGGGAGCGGAGGTGTTCGGCTCTGAGTAGGTGTGAATGTCCGACCATAATTGCTGAAAAATGTATTAGAAAAGGTAAGAATACTGGACCATACATCATCAAAAGCGGGAGAGGTGGTGTTCGGCTGCAAGAAGGTGTGAAAGTCCGACAATGGTTTTTAAAAAGCGGGTAAAAAAAGGTTCTAATGCCCGACTATACACCATCAAAAGCGGAAGCGGAGGTGTTCGGATGCCAGAAGATGTGAACGTCCGACCAAAGTTTGTAAAAAGCAGTGAAAAGCGAGAAAAAGCATTTCGTGAGTTCTGCATGACTTGGGATTTTGCTTATAAAATGCATTACTTCACTCAAACTATGTTAAAACTGATTTGTCCTTCATATTTACCATGTCTAGAAATATTTAAACAAAAAAACAACGTTGTACTTTGCAGTAAAAGAAAGAGCAAATCTAAAGTTTCAGGAATCCGAGTATAAGCCTGCTTTCATGAGTTCTGCACGATTTCGGATTTTGCTATAAAATGAATTGCTTTGCTCAAACCAAGTTAAAACTGCTTTGTCCTTCCATATTCATCAATGTCTAGATCGACTTCAACAAAGAAAAACATTGGACTTTGCAGTAGAAGAAGTTGAAATCCATCTACACATTGATAAATATGAAGGACAAAGCAGTTCCCACTTGCCCATAAGAAAATAAGCTTATTCTCGGATTCCTGATCCTTCAGTGTTGCTCTTTCTTCTACTGCAAAATACAATGTTGTTCTTTGTTGAAGTCGATCTAGACATTGATAAATATGAAGGAAAAAGCAGTTTTAACTTGGTTTGAGTGAATGAATTCATTTTATACATAAAATCCGAAATCGTGCAGAACTCATGAAAATAAGCTTATTCTCGGATTCCTAAAACTTTTGATTGGCTCTTTCTTTTACTGCAAAGTACAACGTTGTTTTTTTGTTTAAATCTATCGAGACATTGATAAATATGAAGGTAAAAGCCGTTTTAACATAGTTTGAGTGAAGGAATTAATTTTATAGATAAAATCCCAAATCATGCAGAACTCCTCAAAAGGGGCGTATGGCTTAATCACAAGTGTGGTTCTTTCTCATTCAGGGTAGTATGAGGAAGTTTATGCTTGAAATATATGTAGAAATGGGTACATATGAAGGACAAAGCAGTGTTAACTTAGTTTGAGTAAAGGAATTAATTTTATACATAAAATCCCAAATCATGCAGAACGTATGAAAAGAAGCTTATTCTCGGATTCCTGATCCTTCAGTTTTGCTCTTTCTTCTACTGCAAAATACAATGTTGTTCTTTGTTGAAGTCGATCTAGACATTGATAAATATGAAGGAAAAAGCAGTTTTAACTTGGTTTGAGTGAATGAATTTATTTTATACATAAAATCCGAAATCGTGCAGAACTCATGAAAATAAGCTTATTCTCGGATTCCTAAAACTTTTGATTTGCTCTTTCTTTTATTGCAAAGTACAACGTTGTTTTTTTGTTTAAATCTATCGAGACATTGATAAATATGAAGGTAAAAGCCGTTTTAACATAGTTTGAGTGAAGGAATTAATTTTATAGATAAAATCCCAAATCATGCAGAACTCCTCAAAAGGGAGGTATGGCTTAATCACAAGTGTGGCTCTTTCTCATTCAGGGTAATATGAGGAAGTTTATGCTTGAAATATATGTAGAAATGGGTACATATGAAGGACAAAGCAGTGTTAACTTAGTTTGCGTGAAGAAATTCATTTTATACATAAAATCCGAAATCGTGCAGAACTCATGAAAATAAGCTTATTCTCGGATTCCTAAAACTTTTACTGCAAAGTACAACGTTGTTTTTTGTTGAAATCTATCTAGACATTGATAAATACCAGCCGAAACTCTGCTGCCGCTTTTGATAATTTATGGTTGGGCATTCTTACCTTTTCTTACCCGCTTTTTACAAATTATGATCTTACATTCACACCTACTTGCAGTCGAACACCTTCTCATCCACTTATGATCATGTGCGGTTGGGCTTTTGCACCTTTTCTTACCCATTTTTCAGTAATTATGGGTGGACATTCAGACCTTCTTGCAGCCGAAAACCTCCGCTCCTCTTTTGATCATACATTGTCGGGCATTCACACCTTGTCTTACCCGCTTTTTACAAACTTTAGTCGGACATTCAAACCTTCTTGCAGCTGAACCACCTCCGCTCCCTGTTTTGATCATATATGGTCTGGCAATAGTACCTTTTCTTACCCGTTTGTAATTATGGCTGGACATTCACACCTTCTTGCAGCCAAACACAACCTCTCCCGCTTTTGATGATATATGGTCCGGCATTCTTACCTTTTCTAACACATTTTTCAGCAATTATGGTCGGACATTCACACCTACTCACAGACGAACACCTCCACTCCCACATTTGATAGTGTATAGTCGGGCATTCTCACCCTTTCTCATCAGCTTTTTGTAAATTATGATCTGATATTCACACCTACTTGCAGTCGAACAGCTCTGCTCCCGCTTTTGATTATGTTTGGTTGGATATTCGAACATTTTCTTAATGCTTTTTACAAACTTTGGTCGGACGTTCACACCGTCTTGCAGCCGAACACCTCCGCTTCCGCTTTTGATGGTGTATAGTTGGGCATTCGCACCTTTTTTTTACCCATTTTTCAGGTATTATGGGTGGACATTCACACCTTCTTGCAGCTGAACACCTCCTCTCCCACTTATGATCATGTGTGGTTTGATTTTCGAAAATTTTCTTTCATGTTTTCTAGCAATTATTGATGGACATTTAGACCTTCTTGCAGCTGAACACCACCTCTCCCGATTTTGATGATGTATGGACCAGCATTTTTACCTTTTCTAACACATTTTTCAGCAATTATGGTTGGAGATTCACACCTACTCACAGCCGAATAACTCCGCTACCGCATTTGATGGTGTATAGTCGGGATTTCTCACCCTTTCTCATCAGCTTTTTGCAAATTATGATCTGACATTCACACCTACTTCCAGTTGAACAGCTCTGCTCCCGCTTTTGATTATGTTTGGTTAGATATTCGAACCTTTTCTTAACTACTTTTTACAAACTTTGGTCGGACGTTCACACCTTCTTGTAGCCGAACACATGCACTCCTGCTTTTGATGATGTATGGTTGGGCATTCGCACCTTTTTTTTACCCATTTTTCAGGTATTATGGGTGGACATTCACACCTTCTTGCAGCTGAACACCTCCTCTCCCACTTATGATCATGTGTGGTTTGATTTTCGAAAATTTTCTTTCATGTTTTCTAGCAATTATTGATGGACATGTAGACCTTCTTGCAGCTGAACACCACCTCTCCCACTTTTGATGGTGTATAGTCGGGCTTTCGAGCCTTTTCTTCCCCAGTTTTTACAAATTATGGTTGGACATTCAGACCTTCTTGCAGCCGAAAACCTCCACTCCCTCTTTTGATCATACATTGTCGGGCATTCGCACCTTTTCTTACCCGCTTTTTACAAACCATGGTTGGACTTTCACACCTTTTAGTAGCCGAACAACTCCGCTCCCGTTATTGATTGTGTACAGTCGGGTATTTTAACCTTTTCTTACCCGCTTTTTACCAACTATGGTTGGACATTCACACCTTCTTACAGCAGAACACCTCCGCTCTCTGTTTTGATTATGTATGGTTTGACATTCACACCTTCTCTCACCCGCCTTTTACTATGGTCGGCCATTCACAGCTTCCTCTCCACCATACTTGTATGGTGGGATATTCACACCCACCTGCATCCGAAGACCTCCGCCCCCACTTTTGTTGATATTTAGTCGGTCATTCGCACCTTACCCGCTTTTGGCAAACTATGGCCTTCTTGCAGCCAAAAACCTCTGATCTCGCTTTTGATGATGTAAGGTTGGGCATTCAGACCTTGCTTCACCTGCTTTTCACCAAATATAGTCGGACATTCACACCCACTTGCATCCGAAGACCTCCGCCCCAAATTTAGTTGATATTTAGTCGGACATTCGCACCTTACCCGCTTTTGGCAAACTATGGCCTTCTTGCAGCCAAACACCTCTGATCTCGCTTTTGATGATGTAAGGTTGGGCATTCAGACCTTGCTTCACCTGCTTTTCACCAAATATAGTCGGACATTCACACCTTCTTGCAGCCGAACACTTCCGCTTTTAGTGTTCTATGAGGCATTCACATATTTTTTTTCACCGTATTTTATAGATTATGGTTGGAAATTCTCACCCACTCTCATCCGAAGACCTCTCCTCCCGCTTTTGTTAATATATAGTCGGGCATTCGAACCTTTTCTTACCCGCTTTTTACAAATTATGGTCGAACATTCACACCTACTTGCAGCTGAATACTTCCGCTCCACCTTTTAGGTATGTATGGTTGGCATTTGCACCTCTTTTTAATACTGATTGCTGAAGATTAAGTTGTTCTTTCTCAAACTACAATTTTTTTTTAATTGTTGAAACTTGATTTGAAGTGGATAAATAAGGAGGACAAAAAGTTTTAAGTCAGGCTGATAGAAGGAATTAATTTTATAGCAAAATCTGTATTTCGTCATATGTCGAGAGATGCTTATTGCTGAAGAAGTTCTTTCTCATTCTACAAAGTACAACGTTGTTTATCGTTGAAACTTGATTAGACATGAATAAATATGAAGGACAAAGCAGTCTTAACTTGGTTTGAGTTAATGAATTTGTTTTATAGGAGAATCCGAATTCGTGCATAACCCATAAAATAGAGCTTATTTTCGGATTCCTGAAGAATGAGTCTGGTTCTTTCTCATAATACAAAGTTTGTTGTTTATTGTTGAAACTTCATCAGAAGTGAAGAAATAAATGAATGCCTATCAACAAATGTGGGATCTAAACTCTAGTGCTTCCTCTAAAATAATTTCCTTTCTCAATTTAGAAATGTGTGTGTGTAAGTCACAACACCCGTGACACCAAAACGGCTTTCTTTTCTCTACACTCTGCACTATGAGCACACACACCAAATCAGAAAGGCTTTTTTCTCTCTTTTCTACATTATGGACTGTGGGGACACAAAACCGCTCTCTCTCTTTTTTTTTTTTATCGTGTGCCAGGGCGTTGTCTCACGTATTAGATTATGCTTAAGATATGAATGGGTTTATCAGTCACATCAGAATCCATACATACTGATCCTCCCGTAATAAAATGGTCGGATCTTATCAAACACACTTTGTTTCTTGTGACAATCAAGTCAGCGAAACAGCGTATACACGTCAAGACACTGAATCAAGTTTGCCACAAGAACTCATAAGTTTGGCAGTATTGCTCTGCCGTCAGCAATCATACACCCATTTTATTTTCGTGAGACATGTGCAAGCACCTGTTCATCTACTGTTCTATCACTATGAATTAGTGATCTATTATCAATAAGGATACTTCTACAACTACTATCAAAGTATGTCCGGACTTCTTACGTTGTCAGTTGCTATATATGAATAAGTGGGTAGCTACTGACAAGCATTAAGCATGTCACACAGCCCAAACATATAACATTTCAGGACACACCACACAGTTAACAACCACAGTGAAGCGTGTCAAAGCCCAAACATGTAACATTCAACAGGACACTTACACAACACATTCAAATCAAACAGTCAGACAACATACAAGAACATATACCCCAGCCGGCATTGCTCCCTGCCTATTTTCGTACAGCACACTATGTGTGCGCACACCTTTATTCACAAACTCTTCAACTTATACTCTTTTACCGAAGCTGCTACAGCTCGATTGGCCGAATACCCTTTGATCCTATTTCGGTGAATTTGACATCTGCCTTACATATAACAGATTAGCGGTTTAGCAGTTTTAATTTAGTTTGAGTTGTTTTTTTTGTTTAAATCTTTCTAGACATGGTAAATATTAAGGACAAAGCAGTTTTCACATAGTTTGAGTGAAGGAATTCATTTTATAGATAAAATCCCAAGAGTCTGCTGAGAAAAGAGAGTGAATGCAAAGTAGACTTTAACACGGCTATGGGAGCGAGCCGAGTGTGGGCTAACCGGGAGAATTGCTTGAAAGAAACGCGACACCGAATGAGCGATCAGAACAAAGCCTCAATACGGGATTCTCGTGGTGTTTTTGTTGCTGCCTTGTCTTTTGCACAGAGTAAAAGACAAGGCAGCCATCGAATAGGGCCCGATTGTTCCTACTTGGTCAGCCGAGGAGCAAGAGGGGGGGGGGGCAAGCGTCTCAACCAAGCAAAGCTCACCATGGGGAAGGTGGCTATGCCAACTAGCCTGATGCCCTGCTCCCGCAGTGACGGATAATCGTACTCTGGTTTCTCTTCATAACGTACAAGTCTTTCGCCTTTTACTAAAGATTTCTGTGGAGAGCAGCACTAATGAGTTGTTTCTATTTTTGGCAGGCTTTACCTTTGCGGGTGAAGCCCTTTCTGTCTGTGCAAAAGAAATATTCTTACTGTGCAGAGTGACTTCTCTGAGTAGAATCGCCTTACTTGTTGCGACTGTGCCGATGTTCGAAGCTGGAGTGCAAAGTTGTTGCTTGAATGGTGCTTGCTGGAGCGTGCGGGAGTGCAAAGTTATACCATTTAAAAGGGCTGAAGAGTGCTCAGTGCAGCGGGTGGGCGACACTCTGGCCACCTTGAAAACCGAGGTTACATCCACTACCAGGGGCAGCCCAAGTACTGCCGCAAGTGTGGTGAGCATGGGCACCTGGTTGAGGCTTGTACCAAGGTGTTATGTGGGAAGAGCAGAGAAATTGGGCAAACTTTTGGAGAGTGTCCAAATGGCAGGAAATGTAATCTCTGTGGAGAATTAAATCACCTCTTCAGAGATTGCCCTAAATCTTTTGCCAACAAATTAAAGACGGTAAAGCCACAGTCAAGCCAACAAAGAGAAGGACCAAAGGTGGCAGTTGGTGAACAAAGTGAAGAGGTTGACCCAATAAATTCAAACTTCCCGCCAAAAGCTTGGATTGGAAGTGAGGAGCAAAAAGGGGAGGGGCCTGTAGAGGCCTCACCACTCAGTGTTGAAGTCTGTGAGAATTCACAGGCAGAGGGTGGAGCTACGCTAAATGAGGAGGAAGAGCAGACAGGTGAGTCTAGTGAAGATACTCACCTCCCCGAAGGTCAACAGCCGAAGAGGACGGCATCTGAGCCTCTGATTCCCCAGTGGTATCAGAGAAGAGGGGAAGGGTTAGGTCCCTTTCAGACAGTTCTTCAGTGGAAGAACCTAGAGTCTTCCCCTCCGACTCACGAAATGAGGTCTCCTTTTTAACTTCAGCTCTGCAATCAACCCCCAGGGACTCAAAGTTAAATGCAACATTGCGTCAGAGGCCAACACCGAGAGTCCGAAAAGGAAATATAGATCACCCTACTCACTTTTCACCTAAAGAAATGAAGGAAGAGCTAGTTTCCCAAGAAATAACCTGTGTGTAATTTGTTTTGATAACTTAGAAAAACGAAAATGACATACCTACTTTCCTTTATGCTTTTAATGGTTCTCACCTTCTCAACACTAAATGTGAGAAGTGTGAAATTAAAGACAAGAGCCCAGAGTATTTTATCCTTCTTAGACTCCATTAAATCAGATGTGTTTTTAATACAAGAATGTGGACTACCTTTTTTAAAAAACCATAGACAATGGGAGGAAATGTGGCCCCATTTATCGATATGGAGTGGCTCAAATCAAAATAAAAATGATGGTGTGGCCATTCTAATTAAAAATCCGCATGTTCTGGTGAAAGGTAGCACAGTGGTGAGAGACGGACGGGCACTTTTAGCACACTTGAATTTTATGGGGCAAGACTTTAACCTCTTAAATATTTATGGTTTCAATGGAAAAAATGAAAGGTATGACCTTTTAGAAGATATACAGCTTTACATGCTAGGGCAAGTACCTTTAGTTGTAGGAGGGGATTTTAACTGTATCTTGAGCAGGAAAGATAGAAAAAGAGCAGGGGTAGATTTTAAAGTGGATAAGACTTCGATTTTACTTCAGGGCATATGCAGGGATTTTAAGCTTACTGACTGTTTTAAAACCATGCATCCCAGAGAGGAGGGCTTCACCTGGTTTAGTCATGATGGCACCAGAGCCTCTCGCATTGATTATTTCTTTACTAGAGATTGCCCACCCACTGATGTTAGATTAACCCCTGTTTTCTTTTCAGACCACCTTATGCTCTCCTGCACCCTTTCACCCCCTTCTGGTGTGACGGTAGGAAGTGGTCTGTGGAAACTCAACTGTTCCCTGTTGGAGGATGAAATCATAGTCAGTCAGTACAGGGAATGTTATAAAGAGTGGCAGACCCTTCAAGACCTCTACGAAACACATGCACAATGGTGGGAAATGGTGAAGGAAACGACCCAGACTTTTTTTAAACAGCAAGGTAAACGTAAAAAAAGGAAAGAGAATAGATGTATGATGGGACTACATAAACGCTTACAGCGCTACTTTAAACTAAATCAGTGTGGCATAGACTTTAAAGAAGAAATCAAAGATGTCAAAAAGGAAATGTCAGTTTTAGCAGAAATAAAGAGTAAAGGAATTTTTGTAAGAAGCAGGGAGCAGGAAATTGAGGAAGGTGAAAAAGAAAGAAAGTTATAAATAAAAAGGAGTGTAATCAAAATCTAAAAAGAGAAGATGGGTTTTTAACAAAATCCACACAAGAGATGATTGAAACTGTACATACCTTTTATAGTAACATGTACAAAGAGAAACCAGTGCACTTGGAAACATCGGCAGAAATCTTAAAATTCGTTGACAAAACCGTAAAAGAGAATGCACACTTGACACAGAATTTTACTGCTTTAGAGTTAAAAAAATGCCTAACAGGTTTTAAGAGAAGTCGAGCTCCGGGTTTAGATGGGCTTCCTGCAGAATTCTATCTGACCTATTGGGACCTTTTATCATCAGACATTTTAGATGTTTTTAAAGATTTTGAAAAACTCGACCGACTGCCTGACAGTTTTAGAGTGGGAATAGTGACTCTACTTTATAAAAAAAATGATAAGACTGACCTAAAGAATTGGAGGCCAATCACACTTTTAAACTTTGACTGTAAACTTTTTAGCAAGGTTTTAGCGACACGGATGTCCTCTGTTTTAGAGGAGGTAATTCACCCAGACCAAGCTTGTGCCATCTCAGGGAGACAACTCACCGACAGCCTCGTACTGATTCGAGACATCATTGATTACGCTAGAGACAGAAACACCCGGCTTGTCATCTTAAATTTAGACTTTGAAAAAGCATTTGATCGGGTCTCGCATCAATATCTCTTTCAGGTGTTGCAGCCATCGAAAAGGGCCCGATTGTTCCTACTTGGTGAGCTTTGCTTGGTTGAGACGCTTGCCCCCCCCCCCTGCTCCTCGGCTGACCAAGTAGAAACAATCTATTCGATGGCTGCCTTGTCTTTTACTCTGTGAAAAAGACAAGGCAGCCACAAACACCACGGGAACACCGTATTGAGGCTTTGTTCTGACCACTCATTCGGTGTCGCGTTTCTTTCAAGCAATTCTCCCGGTTAGCCCGCACTCGGCTCGCTCCCAGAGCCGTGTTAAAGTCCACTTCGCATTCACTCTCTTTTCTCAGCAGATTAAAAGAAAGTTTCATCTTGGGCTCCCTGAAACTTCCATCCTGCACCGCTGTTTGCTTTTTCACAAGAGCAGAGGAGAGCGCACCGTTCCCAGCGGCACTGCAGTACCGGGTCGAGGCTTGGAGTGAACGGAGCAAGCTTCTTTTTCAACTCCTATTCTTAAAAATCCATTTAATATGTTGTCCTCGTATAGAGGACATATTAAACTGATAAGAACAGATACTACACTTGATATTAGCCAAAAGGCCGAGAAGCGATAACTGTCCACTGTTTCAGGTCCGAGGGCCCTTGCTGGCACAATGCGCACTTGTAGCAGTGTTCTTTTTATGGCCATAGGTGGCCAGAGTGTCACGTTGCCCCTCCGCCCACCCGCTGCACTGAGCACTCTTCAGCCCTTTTAAATGGTATAACTTTGCACTCCCGCATGCTCCAGCAAGCACCATTCAAGCAACAACTTTGCACTCCAGCTTCGAACATCGGCACAGTCGCAACAAGTAAGGCGACTCTACTCAGAGAAGTCACTCTGCAAAGTAGCAAGATTTCTTTTGCACAGACAGAAAGGGCTTCACCCGCAAAGGTAAAGCCTGCCAATAATAGAAACAACTCATTAGTGCTGCTCTCCACGGAAGTCTTTAGTAAAAGGCGAAAGACTTGTATGTTATGAAGAGAAACCAGAGTACGATTATCCGTCACTGCGGGAGCAGGGCATCAGGCTAGTTGCCATAGCCACCTTCCCCATGGTGAGCTTTGCTTGGTTGAGACGCTTGCTCCCCCCCTTGCTCCTCGGCTGACCAAGTAGGAACAATCGGGCCCTATTCGATGGCTGCCTTGTCTTTTACTCTGTGCAAAAGACAAGGCAGCAACAAAAACACCACGAGAATCCCGTATTGAGGCTTTGTTCTGACCGCTCATTCGGTGTCGCGTTTCTTTCAAGCAATTCTCCCGGTTAGCCCGCACTCGGCTCGCTCCCAGAGCCGTGTTAAAGTCTACTTCGCATTCACTCTCTTTTCTCAGCAGACTCTTGGGATTTTATCAATAAAATGAATAAATTCACTCAAACTATGTTAAAACTGCTTTGTCCTTCATATTTACCATGTCTTGAAAGATTTAAACAAAAAAACCAACGTTGTACTTTGCAGTAAAAGAAATAGCAAATCTAAAGTTTCAGGAATCCGAGAATAAGCTTACTTTCATGAGTTCTTCACGATTTCGGATTTTGCTATAAAATGAATTCCTTCACTCAAACTAAATTAAAACTGCTAAACCGCTAATCTGTTACATGTAAGGCAGATGTCAAATTCACCGAATTAGGATTATTCGGTATTCGGCCAATCGAGCTATAGCAGCTTCGGTAAAAGAGTATAAGTTGAAGAGTTTGTGAATAAAGGTGTGCGCACACATAGTGAGCTGTAGGAAAATAGGCAGGGAGCAATGCCGGCTGGCGTATATGTTCTTGTATGTTGTCTGACTGTTTGATTTGAATGTGTTGTGTAAGTGTCCTGTTGAATGTTACATGTTTGGGCTTTGACACGCTTCACTGTGGTTGTTAACTGTGTGGTGTGTCCTGAAATGTTATATGTTTGGGCTGTGTGACATGCTTAATGCTTGTCAGTAGCTACCCACTTATTCATATATAGCAACTGACAACGTAAGAAGTCCGGACATACTTTGATAGAGTAGTTGTAGAAGTATCCTTATTGATAATAGATAAACTAATTCATAGTGATAGAACAGTAGATGAACAGGTGCCTGCACATGTCTCACGAAAATAAAATGGGTGTATCATTGCTGATGGCAGAGCAATACTGCCAAACTTATGAGTTCTTGTGGCAAACTTGATTCAGTGTCTTGAAGTGTATACGCTGTTTCGCTGACTTGATTGTCACAAGAAACAAAGTGTGTTTGATAAGATCCGACCATTTTATTACGGGAGGATCAGTATGTATGGATTCTGATGTGACTGATAAACCCATTCGTATCTTAAGCACAATCTAATACGTGAGACAACGCCCTGGCACACGATAAAAAAAAAAAGAGAGAGCGGTTTTGTGTCCCCACAGTCCATAATGTAGAAAAGAAAGAAAAAAGCCTTTCTGATTTGGTGTGTGTGCTCATAGTGCAGAGTGTAGAGAAAAGAAAGCCGTTTTGGTGTCACGGGTGTTGTGACTTACACACACACATTTCTAAATTGTGAAAGGAAATTATTTTAGAGGAAGCACTAGAGTTTAGATCCCACATTTGTTGATAGGCATTCATTTATTTCTTCACTTCTGATAAAAATGATAAGACTGACCTAAAGAATTGGAGGCCCATCACACTTTTAAACTTTGACTGTAAACTTTTTAGCAAGGTTTTAACGACACGGATGTCCTCTGTTTTAGAGGAGGTAATTCACCCAGACCAGGCTTGTGCCATCTCAGAGAGACAACTCACCGACAGCCTCGTACTGATTCGAGACATCATTGATTACGCTAGAGACAGAAACACCCGGCTTGTCATCTTAAATTTAGACTTTGAAAAAGCTTTTGATCGGGTCTCGCATCAATATCTCTTTCAGGTGTTGCAGCCATCGAATAGGGCCCGATTGTTCCTACTTGGTGAGATTTGCTTGGTTGAGACGCTTGCTCCCCCCCCTTGCTCCTCGGCTGACCAAGTAGGAACAATCGGGCCCTATTCGATGGCTGCCTTGTCTTTTACTCTGTGCAAAAGACAAGGCAGCCACAAACACCACGGGAACACCGTATTGAGGCTTTGTTCTGACCACTCATTCGGTGTCGCGTTTCTTTCAAGCAATTCTCCCGGTTAGCCCACACTCGGCTCGCTCCCAGAGCTGTGTTAAAGTCTACTTCGCATTCACTCTCTTTTCTCAGCAGATTAAAAGAAAGTTTCATCTTGGGCTCCCTGAAACTTCCATCCTGCACCGCTGTTTGCTTTTTCACAAGAGCAGAGAAGAGCGCACCGTTCCCAGCGGCACTGCAGTACCGGGTCGATGCTTGGAGTGAACGGAGCAAGCTTCTTTTTCAACTCCTATTCTTAAAAATCCATTTAATATGTAGTCCTCGTATAGAGGACATATTAAACTGATAAGAACAGATACTACACTTGATATTAGCCAAAAGGCCGAGAAGCGATAACTGTCCACTGTTTCAGGTCCGAGGGCCCTTGCTGGCACAATGCGCACTTGTAGCAGTGTTCTTTTTATGGCCATAGGTGGCCAGAGTGTCACGTTGCACCTCCGCCCACCCGCTGCACTGAGCACTCTTCAGCCCTTTTAAATGGTATAACTTTGCACTCCCGCATGCTCCAGCAAGCACCATTCAAGCAACAACTTTGCACTCCAGCTTTGAACATCGGCACAATCGCAACAAGTAAGGCGACTCTACTCAGAGAAGTCACTCTGCACAGTAACAAGATTTCTTTTGCACAGACAGAAAGGGCTTCACCCGCAAAGGTAAAGCCTGCCAAAAATAGAAACAACTCATTAGTGCTGCTCTCCACGAAAGTCTTTAGTAAAAGGCGAAAGACTTGTATGTTATGAAGAGAAACCAGAGTACGATTATCCGTCACTGCGGGAGCAGGGCATCAGGCTAGTTGCCATAGCCACCTTCCCCATGGTGAGCGTTGCTTGGTTGAAACGCTTGCCCCTGTGCAATCGACAAGGCAGCAACAAAAACACCACGGGAACACCGTATTGAGGCTTTGTTCTGACCGCTCATTCGGTGTCGCGTTTCTTTCAAGCAATTCTCCCGGTCAGCCCACACTCGGCTCGCTCCCAGAGCCGTGTTAAAGTCTACTTCGCATTCACTCTCTTTTCTCAGCAGACTCTTGGGATTTTATCTATAAAATGAATTCCTTCACTCAAACTATGTTAAAACTGCTTTGTCCTTCATATTTACCATATCTAGAAAGATTTAAACAAAAAAAAAAACAACGTTGTACTTTGCAGTAAAAGAAAGAGCAAATCTAAAGTTTCAGGAATCCGAGAATAAGCTTACTTTCATGAGTTCTTCACGATTTCGGATTTTGCTATAAAATGAATTCCTTCACTCAAACTAAATTAAAACTGCTAAACCGCTAATCTGTTACATGTAAGGCAGATGTCAAATTCACCGAAATAGGATCTAAGGGTATTCGGCCAATCGAGCTGTAGCAGCTTTGGTAAAAGAGTATAAGTTGAAGAGTTTGTGAATAAAGGTGTGCGCACACATAGTGAGCTGTAGGAAAATAGGCAGGGAGCAATGCCGGCTGGGGTATATGTTCTTGTATGTTGTCTGACTGTTTGATTTGAATGTGTTGTGTAAGTGTACTGTTGAATGTTACATGTTTGGGCTTTGACACTTCACTGTGGTTGTTAACTGTGTGGTGTGTCCTGAAATGTTATATGTTTGGGCTGTGTGACATGCTTAATGCTTGTCAGTAGCTACCCACTTATTCATATATAGCAACTGACAACATAAGAAGTCTGGACATACTTTGATAGTAGTTGTAGAAGTATCCTTATTAATAATAGATAAACTAATTCATAGTGATAGAACAGTAGATGAACAGGTGCCTGCACATGTCTCACGAAAATAAAATGGGTGTATGATTGCTGACGGCAGAGCAATACTGCCAAACTTATGAGTTCTTGTGGCAAACTTGATTCAGTGTCTTGACGTGTATACGCTGTTTCGCTGACTTGATTGTCACAAGAAACAAAGTGTGTTTGATAAGATCCGACCATTTTATTACGGGAGGATCAGTATGTATGGATTTTGATGTGACTGATAAACCCATTCGTATCGTAAGCATAATCTAATACGTGAGACAACGCCCTGGCACACAATCAAAAAAAAAAAGAGAGAGCGGTTTTGTGTCCCCACAGTCCATAATGTAGAAAAGAGAGAAAAAAGCCTTTCTGATTTGGTGTGTGTGCTCACAGTGCAGAGTGTAGAGAAAAGAGAGAAAAGAAAGCCGTTTTGGTGTCACGGGTGTTGTGACTTACACACACACATTTCTGAATTGAGAAAGGAAATTATTTTAGAGGAAGCACTAGAGTTTAGATCCCACATTTGTTGATAGGCATTCATTTATTTCTTCACTTCTGATGAAGTTTCAACAATAAACAACAAACTTTGTATTATGAGAAAGAACCAGACTCATTCTTCAGGAATCCGAAAATAAGCTCTATTTTACGAGTTATGCACGAATTCGGATTCTCCTATAAAACGAATTCCTTAACTTAAGTTAAGACTGCTTTGTCCTTCATATTTATTCATGTCTAATCAAGTTTCAACGATAAACAACGTTGTACTTTGTACTTCTTCAGCAATAAGCATCTCTCGACATATGACGAAATACAGATTTTGCTATAAAATGAATTCCTTCTATTAGCCTGACTTAAAACTGTTTGTCCTCCTTATTTATCCACTTCAAATCAAGTTTCAACAATTAAAAAAATGTTGTAGTTTGAGAAAAAACAACTTAATCTTAAGCAATCAGTAGGGTAAGAAAGGGTAAGAAAAGGTGCAAATGCCAACCATACATCACTAAAAGGTGGAGCGGAAGTATTCGGCTGCAAGTAGGTGCGAATGCCTGACAATGTATGATCAAAAGAGGGAGCGGAGGTTTTCGACTGCAAGGTCTGAATGTCCAACCATAATTTGTAAAAACCGGGGAAGAAAAGGCTCGAAAGCCCGACTATACACCATCAAAAGCGGGAGCGGAGGTGTTCGGCTGCAAGTAGGTGTGAATGTTCGACCATAATTTGTAAAAAGCGGGTAAGAAAAGGTTCGAATGCCCGACTATATATTAACCAAAGCAGGAGGAGAGGTCTTCGGATAAGAGTGGGTGAGAATTTACAACCATAATCTATAAAATGCGGTGAAAAAAAAGGTGTGAATACCCCATAGAACACTAAAAGGTAGAGCGGAAGTGTTCGGCTGCAAGAAGGTGTGAATGTCTGACCATAGTTTTTAAAAAGCGGGTAAGAAAAGGTTTGAATGCCCGAACATACACCATCAAAGGAGGGAGCGGAGGTGTTCCGCTGTAAGAAGGTGTGAATGTCCGACCATAGTTGGCAAAAAGCAGGTAAGAAAAGGTTAAAATACCCGATTGTACACAATCAATAGCGGGAGCAGAGTTGTTCCGCTACTAAAAGGTGTGAAAGTCCGACCATGGTTTGTAAAAAGCGGGTAAGAAAAGGTGCGAATGCCCGACAATGTATGATCAAAAGAGGGAGCGGAGGTTTTCGGCTGAAACAAGGTCTGAATGTCCATCCATATTTTGTAAAAATCTGGGAAGAAAAGGCTCGAAAGCCCGACTATACACCATCAACAGCTGGAGCGGAGGTGTTCAGCTGCAAGAAGGTCTGAATGTCCATCAATAATTGCTAGAAAACATGGAAGAGAATTTTCGAATATCAAACCGCACATGATCATAAGCGGGAGAGGAGGTGTTCAAATGCAAGAAGGTGTGAATGTCCACCCATAATTACTGCAAAATGGGTAAGAAAAGGTACGAATGCCCAACCATACATGATCCTAACAGGGAGCGGAGGTGTTTGGCTGCGACAAGGTGTGTATGTCCACCCATAATTAATGAAAAGCGGGCAACAAGTAGGTTTGAATACCCATCATCAAAAGCAGGAGTGGATGTGTTCGGCTACAAGAAGGTTTGAATGTCTGACCATAGTTTGTAAAAAGCGGGTAAGAAAAGGTTTGAATGCCCGAACATACACCATCAAAGGAGGGAGCGGAGGTGTTCCGCTGTAAGAAGGTGTGAATGTCCAACCATAATTGGCAAAAAGCAGGTAAGAAAAGGTTAAAATACCCTATTGTACAGAATCAATAGCGGGAGCAGAGTTGTTCCGCTACTAAAAGGTGTGAAAGTCCGACCATGAATTGTAAAAAGCGGGTAAGAAAAGGTGCGAATGCCCGACAATGTATGATCAAAAGAGGGAGTGGAGGTTTTCGGCTGAAAGAAGGTCTGAATGTCCATCCATAATTTGTAAAAATCGGGGAAGAAAAGGCTCGAAAGCCCGACTATACACCATCAACAGCTAGAGCGGAGGTGTTCAGCTGCAAGAAGGTCTGAATGTCCATCAATAATTGCTAGAAAACATGGAAGAGAATTTTCGAATATCAAACCGCACATGATCATAAGCGGGAGAGGAGGTGTTAAAATGCAAAAAGGTGTGAATGTCCACCCATAATTACTGCAAAATGGGTAAGAAAAGGTACGAATGCCCAACCATACATCATCAAAAGCAGGAGTGGATGTGTTCGGCTACAAGAAGGTTTTAATGTCCGACCATAGTTTGTAAAAAGCGGGTAAGAAAAGGTTCGAATGCCCGAACATACACCATCAAAAGAGGAAGCGGAGGTGTTCCACTGTAAGAAGGTGTGAATGTCTGACCATAGTTGGTAAAAAGCGGGTAAGAAAAGGTGAAAATACCCGACTGTACACAATAAATAGCGGGAGCGGAGTTGTTCGGCTACTAAAAGGTGTGAAAGTCCGACCCTGGTTTGTAAAAAGCGGGTAAGAGAAGGTGCGAATGCCCGACAATGTATGATCAAAAGAGGGAGCGGAGGTTTTCGGCTGCAAGAAGGTCTGAATGTCCAACAATAATTTTGTAAAAACCGGGGAAGAAAAGGCTCGAAAGCCCGACTATACATCATCAAAAGCGGGAGCGGAGGTGTTCAGCTGCAAGAAGGTCTGAATGTCCATCAATAATTGCTAGAAAACATGAAAGAAAATTTTCGAATATCAAACCACACATCATCATAAGCGGGAGAGGAGGTGTTCAGCTTCAAGAAGGTGTGAATGTCCGACCATAGTTTGTAAAAAATGGGTAAGAAAAGGTGCGAATGCTCAACCATACATCATCAAAAGCAGGAGTGGATGTGTTCGGCTAAAAGAAGGTTTGAATGTCCGACCATAGTTCGTAAAATGCGGGTAAGAAAAGGTTCGAATTCCCGAACATACACCATCAAAAGAGGGAGCGGAGGTGTTCCGCTGTAAGACGGTGTGAATGTCCAACAATAGTTGGTAAAAAGCGGGTAAGAAAAGGTTAAAATACCCGACTGTACACAATCAATAGCGGGAGCGGAGTTGTTCGGCTACAAAAAGGTGTGAAAGTCCGACCATGGTTTGTAAAAAGCGGGTAAGAAAAGGTTCGAATGCCCGAATATATACCATCAAAAGCGGAAGCGGAGGTGTTCGGCTGAGAGAAGGTGTGAACGTCCGACCAAAGTTTGTAAAAAGCAGTGAAGAAAAGTTTCGAATATCCAACCAAACATAATCAAAAGCGGGAGCAGAGCTGTTCGACTGCAAGTAGGTGTGAATGTAAGATCATAATTTGCAAAAAGCTGATGAGAAAGGGTGAGAATGCCCGACTATACACCATCAAATGCGGGAGCGGAAGTGTTCGGCTGTGAGTAGGTGTGAATGTCAAACCATAATTGCTGAAAAATGTGTTAGAAAAGACAAGAATGCCGGACCATACATCATCAAAAGCGGGAAAAGTGGTGTTCGGCTGCAAGTAGGTGTGAATGTCCAGCCATAATTACTCACAAACCGGTAAGAAAAGGTAGTATTGCCAGACCATACATTATCAAAACAGGGAGCGGAGGTGGTTCAGCTGCAAGGTGTGAATGTCTGACTAAAGTTTATAAAAAAGCGGGTAAGACAAGGTGCGAATGCCTGACAATGTATGATCAAATGAGGGAGCGGAGGTTTTCGGCTGCAAGGTCTGAATGTACAACCATAATTTGTAAAAACCGGGGAAGAAAAGGCTCGAAAGCCCGACTATACACCATCAAAAGCGGGAGCGGAGGTGTTCGGCTGCAAGTAGGTGTGAATGTTCGACCATAATTTGTAAAAAGCGGGTAAGAAAAGGTTTGCATGCTCGACTATATATTAACAAAAGCAGGAGGAGAGGTCTTCGGATAAGAGTGGGTGAGAATTTCCAACCATAATCAATAAAATGCGGTGAAAAAAAAGGTGTGAATACACCATAGAACACTAAAAGGTGGAGCAGAAGTGTTCGGCTGCAAGAAGGTGTGACTGTTCGACTATATTTGGTGAAAAGCAGGTGAAGCAAGGTCTGAATGCCCAACCTTACATCATCAAAAACGAGATCAGAGGTGTTTGGCTGCAAGAAGGCCATAGTTTGCCAAAAGTGGGTGAGCTGCGAATGACCGACTAAATATCAACAAAAGTGGGGGCGGATGTCTTCGGATGCAAGTGGGTGTGAATATCCCACCATACAAGTATGGTGGAGAGGAAGCTGTGAATGGCCGACCATAGTAAAAAGCGGGTGAGAAAAGGTGCGAATGTCCAATCATACATGATCAAAACAGGGAGCGGAGGTGTTTGGCTGCGACAAGGTGTGTATGTCCACCCATAATTAATGAAAATCGGGCAACAAGTAGGTTTGAATACCCATCATCAAAAGCAGGAGTGGATGTGTTCGGCTACAAGAAGGTTTGAATGTCTGACCATAGTTTGTAAAAAGCGGGTAAGAAAAGGTTCGAGTGCCCGAACATACACCATCAAAAGAGGGAGCGGAGGTGTTCCGCTGTAAGACGGTGTGAATGTCCAACAATAGTTGGTAAAAAGCGGGTAAGAAAAGGTTAAAATACCCGACTGTACACAATCAATAGCGGGAGCAGAGTTGTTCGGCTACAAGAAGGTGTGAAAGTCCGACCATGGTTTGTAAAAAGCGGGTAAGAAAAGGTGCGAATGCCCGACAATGTATGATCAAAAGAGGGAGTGGAGGTTTTCGGCTGCAAGAAGGTCTGAATGTCCAACCATAATTTGTAAAAACCGGGGAAGAAAAGGCTCGAAAGCCCGACTATACACCATCAAAAGCGGGAGCGGAGGTGTTCGGCTGCAAGTAGGTGTGAATGTTCGACCATAATTTGTAAAAAGCGGGTAAGAAAAGGTTTGAATGCTCGACTATATATTAACAAAAGCAGGAGGAGAGGTCTTCGGATAAGAGTGGGTGAGAATTTCCAACCATAATCAATAAAATGCGGTGAAAAAAAAGGTGTGAATACCCCATAGAACACTAAAAGATGGAGCAGAAGTGTTCGGCTGCAAGAAGGTGTGACTGTTCGACTATATTTGGTGAAAAGCAGGTGAAGCAAGGTCTGAATGCCCAACCTTACATCATCAAAAACGAGATCAGAGGTGTTTGGCTGCAAGAAGGCCATAGTTTGCCAAAAGCGGGTAAGCTGCGAATGACCGACTAAATATCAACAAAAGTGGGGGCGGATGTCTTCGGATGCAAGTGGGTGTGAATATCCCACCATACAAGTATGGTGGAGAGGAAGCTGTGAATGGCCGACCATAGTAAAAAGCGGGTGAGAAAAGGTGCGAATGTCCAATCATACATGATCAAAACAGGGAGCGGAGGTGTTTGGCTGCGACAAGGTGTGTATGTCCACCCATAATTAATGAAAATCGGGCAACAAGTAGGTTTGAATACCCATCATCAAAAGCAGGAGTGGATGTGTTCGGCTACAAGAAGGTTTGAATGTCTGACCATAGTTTGTAAAAAGCGGGTAAGAAAAGGTTCGAGTGCCCGAACATACACCATCAAAAGAGGGAGCGGAGGTGTTCCGCTGTAAGACGGTGTGAATGTCCAACAATAGTTGGTAAAAAGCGGGTAAGAAAAGGTTAAAATACCCGACTGTACACAATCAATAGCGGGAGCAGAGTTGTTCGGCTACAAGAAGGTGTGAAAGTCCGACCATGGTTTGTAAAAAGCGGGTAAGAAAAGGTGCGAATGCCCGACAATGTATGATCAAAAGAGGGAGTGGAGGTTTTCGGCTGCAAGAAGGTCTGAATGTCCAACCATAATTTGTAAAAACCGGGGAAGAAAAGGCTCGAAAGCCCGACTATACACCATCAAAAGTGGGAGCGGAGGTGTTCAGCTTCAAGACGGTCTGAATGTCCATCAATAATTGCTAGAAAACATGAAAGAAAATTTTCAAATATCAAACTGCACATGATCATAAGCAGGAGAGGAGGATTTCAGCTGCAAGAAGGTGTGAATGTCTACCCATAATTACTGAAAAATGGGTAAGAAAAGGTGCGAATGCCTAACCATACATCATCAAAAGAGGGAGCGGAGTTGTTCCGCTGTAAGACGGTGTGAATGTCCGACCATAGATGGTAAAAAGCGGGTAAGAAAAGGTTAAATTACCCGACTGTACACAATCAAAAGAGGGAGCGGAGTTGTTCAGCTAAGAGAAGGTGTGAAAGTCCGACCTTGGTATGTAAAAAGTGGGTAAGAAAAGGTTCGTATGCCCGAATATACACCATCAAAAGCGGAAGCGGAGGTGTTCGGCTGCAAGATACTGTGAACGTCCGACCAAAGTTTGTAAAAAGCAGTTAAGAAAAGGTTTGAATATCTAACCAAACATAAGAATGAGTCTTTTCCGCTGTAGAATGCCCGACTATAGACCATCAACTGCGGGAGCGGAGGTGTTCGGCTCTGAGTAGGTGTGAATATCCGACCATAATTGCTGAAGAATGTGTTGGAAAAGGTAAGAATGCTGGACCATACATCATCAAAAGCGGTAGAGGTGGTGTTCGGCTGCAAAAAGGTGTGACTGTTCGACTAAAGTTTGTGGGTAAGACAAGGTGCGAATGCCTGACAATGTATGATCAAAAGCGGGAGCGGAGGTGTTCAGCTGCAAGAAGGTCTACATGTCCATTAATAATTGCTAGAAAACATGAAAGAAACTTTTCGAAAATCAAACCGCACATGATCATAAGTGGGATAGGAGGTGTTCAGCTGCAAGGTGTGAATGTCCACCCATAATTCCTGAAAAATGGGCAAAAAAAAGGTGTGAATGCCCAACCATACATCATCAAAAGCAGGAGTGGAAGTGTTTGGCTACAAGAAGGTGTGAACGTCCAACCAAAATATGTAAAAAGAAGTTAAGAAAAGGTTCGAATATCCAACCAAACATAATCAAAAGCGGGAGCAGAGCTGTTCGACTGCAAGTAGGTGTGAATGTCAGATCATAATTTGCAAAAAGCTGATGAGAAAGGGTGAGAATGCCCGACTATACATCATCAAATGCAGGAGCGGAGTTGTTCGGCTGTGAGTAGGTGTGAATCTCCGACCATAATTGCTGAAAAATGTGTTAGAAAAGGTAAAAATGCCGGTCCATACATCATCAAAAGCGAGAGAGGTTGTGTTCGGCTGCAAGTAGGTGTGAATGTCCAGCCATAATTACTCACAAACGGGTAAGAAAAGGTAGTATTGCCAGACCATATATGATCAAAACAGGGAGCGGAGGTGGTTCAGCTGCAAGAAGGTTTGAATGTCAAACTAAAGTTCAAATATATTAACAAAAGCGGGAGGAGAGGTCTTCGGATGAAAGTGGTTGAAAATTTCCAACCATAATGTATAAAATGCGGTGAAAAAAAAGGTGTGATAGAACACTAAAAGGTGGAGCGGAAGTGTTCGGCTGCAAGAAGGTGTGAATGTCCGACTATATTTGGTGAAAAGCAGGTGAAGCAAGGTCTGAATGCCCAACCTTACATCATCAAAAGCAAGATCAGAGTTGTTAGGCTGCAAGAAGGCCATAGTTTGCCAAAAGCGGGTAAGGTGCGAATGTCCGACTGAATATCAACAAAATTTGGGGCGGAGGTTTTCGGATGCAAGTGGGTGTGAATATCCCACCATACAAGTATGGTGGAGAGGAAGCTGTGAATAGCTGACCATAGTTTGGAAAAAGCGGGTAAGAAAAGGTTTGAATGCCCGAACATACACCATCAAAAGAGGGAGCGGAGGTGTTCCGCTGTACGAAGGTGTGAATGTCCGACCATACTTGGTAAAAAGCGGGTAAGAAAAGGTTAAAATACCCGACTGTACACAATCAATAGCGGGAGCGGATGTGTTCGGCTACAAGAAGGTGTGACAGTCCGACCATGTTTTGTAAAAAGCGGGTAAGAAAAGGTGCGAATGTCCGACAATGTATGATCAAAAGAGAGAGCGGAGGTTTTCGGATACACGAAGGTTTGAATGTCCTACCATAGTTTGTAAATAGCGGGTAAGAAAAGGTTCGAATGCCCGACTATACACCATAAAAAGCGGGAGCGGAGGTGTTCCGCTGTAAGACGGTGTGAATGTCCGACCATAGTTGGTAAAAAGCGGGTAAGAAAAGGTTAAAATACCCGACTGTACACAATCAATAGTGGGAGCGGTGTTGTTCGGCTACAAGAAGGTGTGAAAGTCCGACCATGGTTTGTAAAAAGCAGTTAAGAAAAGGTTCGAATATCCAACCAAACATAATCAAAAGCGGGAGCAGAGCTGTTCGACTGCAAGTAGGTGTGAATGTCCAGCCATAATTACTCACAAACGGGGGAAGAAAAGGTAGTATTGCCAGACCATACATGATCAAAACAGGGAGCGGAGGTTCAGCTGCAAGGTGTTAATGTCTGACTATAGTTTGTAAAAGGCGGGTAAGACAAGGTGCGAATGCCCAACAATGTATGATCAAAAGAGAGAGCGGAGGTGTTCGGCTGCAAGGTCTGAATGTCCAACCATAATTTGTAAAAACCGGGTAAGAAAAGGCTCGAAAGCCCGACTATACATCATCAAAAGCGGGAGCGGAGGTGTTCAGCTGCAAGAAGGTGTGAATGTTCGACTAAAGTTTGTAAAAAGCTGGTAAGACAAGGAGCGATGTCCCGACATTGTATGATCAAAAGCGGGAGCGGAGGTGTCCAGCTGTGAGTAGATGTGAATGTCCGACCATAATTGCTGAAAAATGTGTTAGAAAAGGTAAGAATACTGGACCATACATCATCAAAAGCGGTAGAGGTGGTGTTCGGCTGCAAGAAGGTGTGAAAGTCCGACAATGGTTTTTAAAAAGCGGGTAAAAAAAGGTTCAAATGCCCGAATATACATCATCAAAAGCGGAAGCGGAGGTGTTCGGATGCAAGAAGGTGTGAACGTCCGACCAAAGTTTGTAAAAAGCAGTGAAAAGCGAGAAAAAGCATTTCGTGAGTTCTGCATGATTTGGGATTTTGCTTATAAAATGCATTACTTCACTCAAACTATGTTAAAACTGATTTGTCCTTCATATTTACCATGTCTAGAAATATTTAAACAAAAAAACAACGTTGTACTTTGCAGTAAAAGAAAGAGCAAATCTAGTTTCAGGAATCCGAGTATAAGCCTGCTTTCATGAGTTCTGCACGATTTCGGATTTTGCTATAAAATGAATTGCTTTGCTCAAACCAAGTTAAAACTGCTTTGTCCTTCCATATTCATCAATGTCTAGATCGACTTCAACAAAGAAAAACATTGGACTTTGCAGTAGAAGAAGTTGAAATCCATCTACACATTGATAAATATGAAGGACAAAGCAGTTCCCACTTGCCCATAAGAAAATAAGCTTATTCTCGGATTCCTGATCTTTCAGTGTTGCTCTTTCTTCTACTGCAAAATACAATGTTGTTCTTTGTTGAAGTCGATCTAGACATTGATAAATATGAAGGAAAAAGCAGTTTTAACTTGGTTTGAGTGAATTAATTCATTTTATACATAAAATCCGAAATCGTGCAGAACTCATATAAATAAGCTTATTCTCGGATTCCTAAAACTTTTGATTAGCTCTTTCTTTTACTGCAAAGTACAACGTTGTTTTTTTTTGTTTAAATCTATCGAGACATTGATAAATATGAAGGTAAAAGCCGTTTTAACATAGTTTGAGTGAAGGAATTGATTTTATAGATAAAATCCCAAATCATGCAGAACTCCTCAAAAGGGGCGTATGGCTTAATCACAAGTGTGGTTCTTTCTCATTCAGGGTAGTATGAGGAAGTTTATGCTTGAAATATATGTAGAAATGGGTACATATGAAGGACAAAGCAGTGTTAACTTAGTTTGAGTGAAGGAATTCATTTTATACATAAAATCCCATATCATGCAGAACGTATGAAAAGAAGCTTATTCTCGGATTCCTGATCCTTCAGTTTTGCTCTTTCTTCTACTGCAAAATACAATGTTGTTCTTTGTTGAAGTCGATCTAGACATTGATAAATATGAAGGAAAAAGCAGTTTTAACTTGATTTGAGTGAATGAATTCATTTTATACATAAAATCCGAAATCGTGCAGAACTCATGAAAATAAGCTTATTCTCGGATTCCTAAAACTTTTGATTTGCTCTTTCTTTTATTGCAAAGTACAACGTTGTTTTTTTTGTTTAAATCTATCGAGACATTGATATATATGAAGGTAAAAGCCGTTTTAACATAGTTTGAGTGAAGGAATTAATTTTATAGATAAAATCCCAAATCATGCAGAACTCCTCAAAAGGGAGGTATGGCTTAATCACAAGTGTGGCTCTTTCTCATTCAGGGTAATATGAGGAAGTTTATGCTTGAAATATATGTAGAAATGGGTACATATGAAGGACAAAGCAGTGTTAACTTAGTTTGAGTGAAGGAATTCATTTTATACATAAAATCCCAAATCATGCAGAACGTATGAAAAGAAGCTTATTCTCGGATTCCTGATCCTTCAGTTTTGCTCTTTCTTCTACTGCAAAATACAATGTTGTTCTTTGTTGAAGTCGATCTAGACATTGATAAATATGAAGGAAAAAGCAGTTTTAACTTGGTTTGAGTGAATGAATTCATTTTATACATAAAATCCGAAATCGTGCAGAACTCATGAAAATAAGCTTATTCTCGGATTCCTAAAACTTTTGATTTGCTCTTTCTTTTATTGCAAAGTACAACGTTGTTTTTTTTTGTTTAAATCTATCGAGACATTGATATATATGAAGGTAAAAGCCGTTTTAACATAGTTTGAGTGAAGGAATTAATTTTATAGATAAAATCCCAAATCATGCAGAACTCCTCAAAAGGGAGGTATGGCTTAATCACAAGTGTGGCTCTTTCTCATTCAGGGTAATATGAGGAAGTTTATGCTTGAAATATATGTAGAAATGGGTACATATGAAGGACAAAGCAGTGTTAACTTAGTTTGCGTGAAGAAATTCATTTTATACATAAAATCCGAAATCGTGCAGAACTCATGAAAATAAGCTTATTCTCGGATTCCTAAAACTTTTGATGTGCACTTTCTTTTACTGCAAAGTACAACGTTGTTTTTTGTTGAAATCTATCTAGACATTGATTACATTAAAACCTACTTGCAGTCGAACACCTTCTCATCCACTTATGATCATGTGCGGTTGGGCTTTCGCACCTTTTCTTACCCGTTTTTCAGTAATTATGGGTGGACATTCAGACCTTCTTGCAGCCGAAAACCTCCGCTCCTCTTTTGATCATACATTGTCGGGCATTCACACCTTGTCTTACCCGCTTTTTACAAACTTTAGTCGGACATTCAAACCTTCTTGCAGCTGAACCACCTCCGCTCCCTGTTTTGATCATATATGGTCTGGCAATAGTACCTTTTCTTACCCGTTTGTGAGTAATATTTGGCTGGACATTCACACCTTCTTGCAGCCGAACACAACCTCTCCCGCTTTTGATGATATATGGTCCGGCCTTCTTACCTTTTCTAACACATTTTTCAGCAATTATGGTCGGACATTCACACCTACTCACAGACGAACACCTCCGCTCCCACATTTGATAGTGTATAGTCGGGCATTCTCACCCTTTCTCATCAGCTTTTTGCAAATTATGATCTGATATTCACACCTACTTGAAGTCGAGCAGCTCTGCTCCCGCTTTTGATTATGTTTGGTTGGATATTCGAACATTTTCTTAACTGCTTTTTACAAACTTTGGTCGGACGTTCACACCGTCTTCCAGCAGAACACCTCCGCTTCCGCTTTTGATGGTGTATAGTCGGGCATTCGAGCCTTTTCTTACCCACCTATTACTTACTATGGGTGGACATTCAAACCTTCTTGTAGCCGAACACATCCGCTCCTGCTTTTGATGATGTATGATTTGGCATTCTTACCTTTTCTTACCCATTTTTCAGTAATTATTGGTCGGACATTCAGACCTTCTTGCACCTGAACACCTCTGCTCCCTCTTTTGATGGTGTATAGTCGGGCTTTCAAGCCTTTTCTTCCCCGATTTTTACAAATTATGGTTGGACATTCAGACCTTGCAGCCGAAAACCTCCGTTCCCTCTTTTGATCATACATTGTCGGGCATTCGCCCCTTGTCTTACAAGGTTTTTACAAACTTTAGTCAGACATTCACACCTTGCAGCTGAACCACCTCCATTCCCTGTTTTGATCATGTGTGGTCTGGAAATACTACCTTTTCTTCCCCCGTTTGTGAGTAATTATGGCTGGACATTCACACCTACTTGCAGCCGAAAAACCACCTCTCCCGCTTTTGATGATGTATTGTCCGTTATTCTAGTCTTTTCTATCACATTTTTCAGCAATTATGATCTGACATTTACACCTACTTGCAGTCGAACAGCTCTGCTCCCGCTTTTGATTATGTTCGGTTGGATATTCAAACCTTTTCTTAACTGCTTTTTACAAACTTTGGTCGGACGTTCACACCTTCTTGCAGCTGAACACCCCCGCTTCCGCTTTTGATGGTATATATTCGGGTATTCGAACCTTCTCTTACCCACTTTTTACAAACCATGGTTGGACTTTCATACCTTCTTGTAGCTGAACAACTCCACTCCTGCTTTTGATGATTTATGGTTGGACATTCGCATCTTTTCCTACCCATTTTTCAGTAATTATAGGTGGATATTCACATCTTCTTACAGCTGAACACCTCCTCTCCCGCTAATGATCATGTAAGGTTTGATATTCGAAAATTTTCTTTCATGTTTTAAAGCAATTATTAATGGACATTCACACCTACTTGCAGCCGAACACCACCTCTCCCGCTTTTGATGATGTATGGACCGGCATTCTTACCTTTTCTAACACATTTTTCAGCAATTATGGTTGGAGAATCACACCTACTCACAGCCGAACAACTCCGCTACCGCATTTGATGGTGTATAGTCGGGATTTCTCACCCTTTCTCATCAGCTTTTTGCAAATTATTCTCTGACATTCACACCTACTTGCAGTCGAACAGCTCTCTTCCCGCTTTTGATTATGTTTGGTTAGATATTCGAACCTTTTCTTAACTTCTTTTTACATATTTTGGTTGGACGTTCACACCTTCTTGTAGCCAAACACTTCCACTCCTGCTTTTGATGATGTATGGTTGGGCATTCACACCTTTTTTTTGCCCATTTTTCAGGAATTATGGGTGGACATTCACACCATGCAGCTGAACACCTCCTATCCCACTTATGATCATGTGCGGTTTGATTTTCGAAAAGTTTCTTTCATGTTTTCTAGCAATTATTGATGGACATGTAGACCTTCTTGCAGCTGAACACCTCCGCTCCCGCTTTTGATCATACATTGTCAGGCATTCGCACCTTGTCTTACCCACTTTTTACAAACTTTAGTCGAACAGTCACACCTACTTGCAGCCGAACACAACCTCTCTCGCTTTTGATGATGTATGGACCGGCATTCTTACCTTTTCTAACACATTTTTCAGCAATTATGGTCGGAGATTCACACCTACTCACAGCCGAACAACTCCGCTCCCGCATTTGATGGTGTATAGTCGGGCATTCTCACCCTTTCTCATCACCTTTTTGCAAATTATGATCTGACATTCACACCTACTTGCAGTCGAACAGCTCTGCTCCTGCTTTTGATTATGTTTGGTATGATATTCGAACCTTTTCTTAACTGCTTTTTACAAACTTTGGTTGGACGTTCACACCTTCTTGTAGCCGAACACATGCACTCCTGCTTTTGATGATGTATGGTTGGGCATTCGCACCTTTTTTTTACCCATTTTTCAGGTATTATGGGTGGACATTCACACCGTCTTGCAGCTGAACACCTCCTCTCCCACTTATGATCATGTGTGGTTTGATTTTCGAAAATTTTCTTTCATGTTTTCTAGCAATTATTGATGGACATTTAGACCTTCTTGCAGCTGAACACCACCTCTCCCGATTTTGATGATGTATGGACCGGCATTTTTACCTTTTCTAACACATTTTTCAGCAATTATGGTTGGAGATTCACACCTACTCACAGCCGAACAACTCCGCTACCGCATTTGATGGTGTATAGTCGGGCATTCTGACCCTTTCTCATCAGCTTTTTGCAAATTATGATCTGACATTCACACCTACTTGCAGTCGAACAGCTCTGCTCCCGCTTTTGATTATGTATGGTTAGATATTCGAACCTTTTCTTAACTGCTTTTTACAAACTTTGGTCGGACGTTCACAATATCTTGCAGCCGAACACCTCTGCTTCCGCTTTTGATGGTGTATATTCGGGTATATGAACCTTTTCTTACCCGCTTTTTACAAACCAAGGTCGGACTTTCACACCTTCTCTTAGCTGAACAACTCCGCTCCCTCTTTTGATTGTGTACAGTCGGGTAATTTAACCTTTTCTTACCCGCTTTTTACCATCTATGGTCGGACATTCACACCTTCTTGCAGCTGAAATCCTCCTCTCCCGCTTATGATCATGTGCAGTTTGATATTCGAAAATTTTCTTTCACATTTTCTAGCAATTATTGATGGACAGTCAGACCGTCTTGCAGCTGAACACCTCCGCTCCCACTTTTGATGCTGTATAGTCGGGCTTTCGAGCCTTTTCTTCCCCGGTTTTTACAAATTATGGTTGGACATTCAGACCTTCTTGCAGCCGAAAACCTCCACTCTCTCTTTTGATCATACATTGTCGGGCATTCGCACCTTTTCTTACCCGCTTTTTACAAACCATGGTCGGACTTTCACACCTTTTAGTAGCCGAACACATCCGCTCCCGCTATTGATTGTGTACAGTCGGGTATTTTAACCTTTTCTTACCCGCTTTTTACCAACTATGGTTGGACATTCACACCTACTTACAGCAGAACACCTCCGCTCCCTGTTTTGATTATGTATGGTTTGACATTCGCACCTTCTCTCACCCGCCTTTTACTATGGTCGGCCATTCACAGCTTCCTCTCCACCATACTTGTATGGTGGGATATTCACACCCACCTGCATCCGAAGACCTCCGCCCCCACTTTTGTTGATATTTAGTCGGTCATTCGCACCTTACCCGCTTTTGGCAAACTATGGCCTTCTTGCAGCCAAACACCTCTGATCTCGCTTTTGATGATGTAAGGTTGGGCATTCAGACCTTGCTTCACCTGCTTTTCACCAAATATAGTCGGACATTCACACCCACTTGCATCCGAAGACCTCCGCCCCAAATTTTGTTGATATTTAGTCGGACATTCGCACCTTACCCGCTTTTGGCAAACTATGGCCTTCTTGCAGCCAAACACCTCTGATCTCGCTTTTGATGATGTAAGGTTGGGCATTCAGACCTTGCTTCACCTGCTTTTCACCAAATATAGTCGGATATTCACACCTTCTTGCAGCCGAACACTTCCGCTCCACCTTTTAGTGTTCTATCACACCTTTTTTTCACCGCATTTTATACATTATGGTTGGAAATTTTCAACCACTCTCATCCGAAGACCTCTCCTCCCGCTTTTGTTAATATATTTGAACTTTAGTCGGACATTCAAACCTTCTTGCAGCTGAACCACCTCCGCTCCCTGTTTTGATCATATATGGTCTGGCAATAGTACCTTTTCTTACCCGTTTGTGAGTAATTATGGCTGGACATTCACACCTACTTGCAGCCGAACACAACCTCTCTCGTTTTTGATGATGTATGGACCGGCATTCTTACCTTTTCTAACACATTTTTCAGCAATTATGGTCGGAGATTCACACCTACTCACAGCCAAACAACTCCGCTCCCGCATTTGATGGTGTATAGTCGGGCATTCTCACCCTTTCTCATCAGCTTTTTGCAAATTATGATCTGACATTCACACCTACTTGCAGTCGAAAAGCTCTGCTCCCGCTTTTGATTATGTATGGTTGGATATTCGAACCTTTTCTTAACTGCTTTTTACAAACTTTGGTTGGACGTTCACACCTTCTTGTAGCCGAACACATGCACTCCTGCTTTTGATGATGTATGGTTGGGCATTCGCACCTTTTTTTTACCCATTTTTCAGGTATTATGGGTGGACATTCACACCTTCTTGCAGCTGAACACCTCCTCTCCCACTTATGATCATGTGTGGTTTGATTTTCGAAAATTTTCTTTCATGTTTTCTATTAATTATTGATGGACATTTAGACCTTCTTGCAGCTGAACACCACCTCTCCCGATTTTGATTATGTATGGACCGGCATTTTTACCTTTTCTAACACATTTTTCAGCAATTATGGTTGGAGATTCACACCTACTCACAGCCGAACAACTCCGCTACCGCATTTAATGGTGTATAGTCGGGCATTCTCACCCTTTCTCATCAGCATTTTGCAAATTATGATCTGACATTCACACCTACTTGCAGTCGAACAGCTCTGCACCCGCTTTTGATTATGTATGGTTGGATATTCGAACCTTTTCTTAACTGCTTTTTACAAACTTTGGTTGGACGTTCACACCTTCTTGTAGCCGAACACATGCACTCCTGCTTTTGATGATGTATGGTTGGGCATT
Source organism: Leuresthes tenuis (assembly GCF_036924035.1). Classification (NCBI taxonomy): domain Eukaryota; kingdom Metazoa; phylum Chordata; class Actinopteri; order Atheriniformes; family Atherinopsidae; genus Leuresthes; species Leuresthes tenuis. The sequence continues at coordinate 30,223 of NW_027325470.1, read as the reverse complement.
CGCACCTTTTTTTTACCCATTTTTCAGGTATTATGGGTGGACATTCACACCTTCTTGCAGCTGAACACCTCCTCTCCCACTTATGATCATGTGTGGTTTGATTTTCGAAAATTTTCTTTCATGTTTTCTAGCAATTATTGATGGACATTTAGACCTTCTTGCAGCTGAACACCACCTCTCCCGATTTTGATTATGTATGGACCGGCATTTTTACCTTTTCTAACACATTTTTCAGCAATTATGGTTGGAGATTCACACCTACTCACAGCCAAACAACTCCGCTTCCGCTTTTGATGGTGTATATTCGGGCATACGAACCTTTTCTTACCCGCTTTTTACAAACCAAGGTCGGACTTTCACACCTTCTCTTAGCTGAACAACTCCGCTCCCTCTTTTGATTGTGTACAGTCGGGTAATTTAACCTTTTCTTAGCCGCTTTTTACCATCTATGGTCGGACATTCACACCGTCTTACAGCGGAACACCTCCGCTCCCTATTTTGATGATGTATGGTTAGGCATTCGCACCTTTTCTTACCCATTTTTCAGTAATTATGGGTAGACATTCACACCTTCTTACAGCTGAACACCTCCTCTCCCGCTTATGATCATGTGCAGTTTGATATTCGAAAATTTTCTTTCATGTTTTCTAGCAATTATTGATGGACATTCAGACCGTCTTGCAGCTGAACACCTCCGCTCCCACTTTTGATGGTGTATAGTCGGGCTTTCGAGCCTTTTCTTCCCCGGTTTTTACAAATTATGGTTGGACATTCAGACCTTCTTGCAGCCGAAAACCTCCACTCCCTCTTTTGATCATACATTGTCGGGCATTCGCACCTTTTCTTACCCGCTTTTTACAAACCATGGTCGGACTTTCACACCTTTTAGTAGCCGAACAACTCCGCTCCCGCTATTGATTGTGTACAGTCGGGTATTTTAACCTTTTCTTACCCGCTTTTTACCAACTATGGTTGGACATTCACACCTTCTTACAGCAGAACACCTCCGCTCCCTGTTTTGATTATGTATGGTTTGACATTCGCACCTTCTCTCACCCGCCTTTTACTATGGTCGGCCATTCACAGCTTCCTCTCCACCATACTTGTATGGTGGGATATTCACACCCACTTGCATCCGAAGACCTCCGCCCCCACTTTTGTTGATATTTAGTCGGTCATTCGCACCTTACCCGCTTTTGGCAAACTATGGCCTTCTTGCAGCCAAAAACCTCTGATCTCGCTTTTGATGATGTAAGGTTGGGCATTCAGACCTTGCTTCACCTGCTTTTCACCAAATATAGTCGGACATTCACACCCACTTGCATCCGAAGACCTCCGCCCCAAATTTTGTTGATATTTAGTCGGACATTCGCACCTTACCCGCTTTTGGCAAACTATGGCCTTCTTGCAGCCAAACACCTCTTTTCTCGCTTTTGATGATGTAAGGTTGGGCATTCAGACCTTGCTTCACCTGCTTTTCACCAAATATAGTCGGACATTCACACCTTCTTGCAGCCGAACACTTCCGCTCCACCTTTTAGTGTTCTATCACACCTTTTTTTCACCGCATTTTATACATTATGGTTGGAAATTTTCAACCACTCTCATCCGAAGACCTCTCCTCCCGCTTTTGTTAATATATTTGAACTTTAGTCGGACATTCAAACCTTCTTGCAGCTGAACCACCTCCGCTCCCTGTTTTGATCATATATGGTCTGGCAATACTACCTTTTCTTACCCGTTTGTGAGTAATTATGGCTGGACATTCACACCTACTTGCAGCCGAACACAACCTCTCTCGCTTTTGATGATGTATGGACCGGCATTCTTACCTTTTCTAACACATTTTTCAGCAATTATGGTCGGACATTCAAACCTACTCACAGCCGAACAACTCCGCTCCCACTTATGATCATGTGTGGTTTGATTTTCGAAAATTTTCTTTCATGTTTTCTAGCAATTATTGATGGACATTTAGACCTTCTTGCAACTGAACACCACCTCTCCCAATTTTGATTATGTATGGACCGGCATTTTTACCTTTTCTAACACATTTTTCAGCAATTATGGTTGGAGATTCACACCTACTCACAGCCGAACAACTCCGCTACCGCATTTGATGGTGTATAGTCGGGCATTCTCACCCTTTCTCATCAGCTTTTTGCTAATTATGATCTGACATTCACACCTACTTGCAGTCGAACAGCTCTGCTCCCGCTTTTGATTATGTATGGTTGGATATTCGAACCTTTTCTTAACTGCTTTTTACAAACTTTGGTTGGACGTTCACACCTTCTTGTAGCCGAACACATGCACTCCTGCTTTTGATGATGTAAGGTTGGGCATTCAGACCTTGCTTCACCTGCTTTTCACCAAATATAGTCGGACATTCACACCTTCTTGCAGCCGAACACTTCCGCTTTTAGTGTTCTATGAGGCATTCACATATTTTTTTTCACCGTATTTTATAGATTATGGTTGGAAATTCTCACCCACTCTCATCCGAAGACCTCTCCTCCCGCTTTTGTTAATATATAGTCGGGCATTCGAACCTTTTCTTACCCGCTTTTTACAAATTATGGTCGAACATTCACACCTACTTGCAGCTGAATACTTCCGCTCCACCTTTTAGGTATGTTTGGTTGGCATTTGCACCTCTTTTTATACTGATTGCTGAAGATTAAGTTGTTCTTTCTCAAACTACAAATTTTTTTTAATTGTTGAAACTTGATTTGAAGTGGATAAATAAGGAGGACAAACAGTTTTAAGTCAGGCTGATAGAAGGTATTAATTTTATAGCAAAATCTGTATTTCGTCATATGTCGAGAGATGCTTATTGCTGAAGAAGTTCTTTCTCATTCTACAAAGTACAACGTTGTTTATCGTTGAAACTTGATTAGACATGAATAAATATGAAGGACAAAGCAGTCTTAACTTGGTTTGAGTTAATGAATTCGTTTTATAGGAGAATCCGAATTCGTGCATAACTCATAAAATAGAGCTTATTTTCGGATTCCTGAAGAATGAGTCTGGTTCTTTCTCATAATACAAAGTTTGTTGTTTATTGTTGAAACTTCATCAGAAGTGAAGAAATAAATGAATGCCTATCAACAAATGTGGGATCTAAACTCTAGTGCTTCCTCTAAAATAATTTCCTTTCTCAATTTAGAAATGCTCCCTCCTGAGCTGTCACCTTATCGTGGTGGGGGAGTTTGCGTGCCCCAATGAGTCTGGGAGCTATGTTGCCCGGGGCTTTAAGCCCCTGGTAGGGTCACCCAAGGCAAACAGATCCTAGATGAGGGACCAGACAAAGAACAGCTCAAAAGACCCCTTATGATGAACAAAAAATTTGGACCTCGTGATCCCTTGCCCGGATGTGGGACACCGGGGCCTCCCCCCGGAGCCAGGCCCGGGGGTGGGGCCCGGCAGCGGGCGCCTGGTGGCCGGGTCTGTGCCCATGGGGCTCGGTCGGGCATAGCCCGAAATGATGACGTGGGTCCCCCTTCCGACGGGCTCACCACCCGTGGGAGGGGCCAAGGGGGTCGGGTGCGATGTGAGCTGGGTAGCGGCCGAAGGCAGAGGCCTTGGCGGTCTGATCCTCGGCTACTGAAGCTAGCTCTTGGGACGTGGAATGTCACCTCTCTGTTGGGGAAGGAGCCGGAGCTGGTGCGCGAGGCTGAGCGGTTCCGGCTAGATATAGTCGGACTCACCTCGACGCACGGCTTGGGCTCTGGAACCAGTCCTCTTGAGAGGGGTTGGACTCTCTTCCACTCTGGAGTTGCCCGTGGTGAGAGGCGCAGAGCAGGTGTGGGCATACTTATTGCCCCCCAGCTGTGTGCCAGTACATTGGGGTTTACCCCAGTGAACGAGAGGGTAGCCTCCCTCCGCCTTCGGGTGGGGGGACGAGTCCTGACTGTTGTTTGTGCCTATGCGCCAAACAGCAGTTCAGAGTACCCACCCTTTTTGGAGTCTCTGGGGGAGGCACTGGAGAATGCTCCTACCGGAGACTCCCTCGTTCTGCTGGGGGACTTCAATGCTCACGTGGGCAATGACAGTGAGACCTGGAGGGGTGTGATTGGGAGGAACGGCCCCCCCGATCTGAACCAGAGTGGTGTTATGTTGTTGGACTTCTGTGCTGGTCATGGACTGTCCATAACGAACACCATGTTCAGACATAAGGGTGTCCATATGTGCACTTGGCACCAGGACACCCTTGGCCGCAGTTCGATGATCGACTTTGTGGTTGTATCATCGGACTTGCGGCCGTATGTCCTGGACACTCGGGTGAAGAGAGGGGCGGAGCTGTCAACTGATCACCACCTGGTGGTGAGTTGGCTCCGCTGGTGGGGGAGGATGCCGATCAGACCTGGCAGGCCCAAACGTATTGTGAGGGTCTGCTGGGAGCGTTTGTCAGAATCCCCCGTCAGAAGGAGCTTTAACTCCCACCTCCGGCAGAGCTTCAACCATATCCCGGGGGAGGTGGGGGACATTGAGTCCGAATGGGCCATGTTCCGTGACTCCATTGCCGAGGCAGCTGATCGGAGTTGTGGCCGTAAGGTGGTCGGTGCCTGTCGTGGCGGCAACCCTCGAACCTGCTGGTGGACACCAGTGGTGAGGGAAGCCGTCAAGCTGAAGAAGGAGTCCTATCGGGCCTTTTTGGCCAGTGGGACCCTGGAAGCAGCTGATAGGTACCGACAGGCCAGACGGGCTGCGGCTTCGGCGGTTGCTGAGGCAAAAACTCGGGCCTGGGAGGAGTTCGGTGAGACCATGGAGAACGATTTCCGGACGGCCTCGAAGAGATTCTGGTCCACCATCCGGCGTCTCAGGGGGGGGAAGCGGCTCACAGTCAACACTGTTTACAGTGGGGACGGGGCTTTGCTGACCTCAACTAGGGATGTTGTGAGTCGGTGGGGGGAGTACTTCGAGGAACTCCTCAATCCTACCAACACGTGCTCGGAAGAGGCAGAGTCGGAGAGCTCGGAGACGGGGCCTCCCATTTCTGGGGCTGAGGTTGCCGAGGTGGTCAAAAAGCTCCTCGGTGGCAAGGCCCCGGGGGTGGATGAGGTCCGTCCTGAGTTTCTCAAGGCTCTGGATGTTGTAGGGCTGTCTTGGCTGACACGCCTCTGCAGCATCGCGTGGACATCGGGGACAGTGCCTCTGGACTGGCAGATTGGGGTGGTGGTCCCCCTCTTTAAAAAGGGGGACCGGAGGGTGTGTTCCAACTATAGGGGTATCACACTCCTCAGCCTCCCTGGTAAGGTCTATTCGGGGGTATTGGAGAGGAGGATCCGTCGGATAATCGAGCCTCGGATTCAGGAGATGCAGTGTGGCTTTCGTCCTGGCCGTGGAACAGTGGACCAGCTCTATACCCTCGGCAGGATCCTGGAGGGTGCATGGGAGTTCGCCCAACCAGTCTACATGTGTTTTGTGGACTTGGAGAAAGCATTCGACCGTGTCCCTCGTGGAGTCCTGTGGGGGGTGCTCCGGGAATATGGAGTGCCGGACCCCTTGATAGGGTCCGTTCGGTCTCTGTATGACCGGTGCCAGAGTTTGGTCCGCATTGCCGGCAGTAAGTCGGATACGTTTCCGGTGAGAGTTGGACTCCGTCAGGGCTGCCCTTTGTCACCGATTCTGTTCCTAACTTTTATGGACAGAATTTCTAGGCGCAGCCAGGGCGTTGAGGGTGTCCGATTTGGCGACCTCAGAATCGGGTCTCTGCTTTTTGCAGATGATGTGGTTCTGTTAGCGTCGTCAGGCCGTGACCTTCAGCTCTCACTGGAGCGATTCGCAGCCGAGTGTGAAGCGGCTGGGATGAGAATCAGCACCTCCAAATCCGAGACTATGGTTCTCAGCCGGAAAAGGGTGGAATGCTCTCTCCGGGTCGGGAATGAGATCCTTCCCCAAGTGGAGGAGTTCAAGTATCTCGGGGTCTTGTTCACGAGTGAGGGACGAATGGAGCGGGAGATTGACGGGCGGATCGGTGCGGCGTCTGCAGTGTTGCGGGCTCTGCACCGACCCGTCGTTGTGAAGAGTGAGCTGAGCCAGAAGGCGAAGCTCTCTACTTACTGGTCAATCTACGTTCCCATCCTCACCTATGGTCACGAGTTGTGGGTAGTGACCGAAAGAACAAGATCGCGAATACAAGCGGCCGAAATGGGTTTCCTCCGCAGGGTGTCTGGGCTCTCCCTTAGAGATAGGGTGAGAAGCTCAGTCATCCGGGAGGGGCTCGGAGTAGAACCGCTGCTCCTCCGCATTGAGAGGAGTCAGATGAGGTGGCTCGGGCATCTGGTTAGGATGCCCCCTGGGCGCCTCCCTGGGGAAGTGTTCCGGGCACGTCCCACTGGGAGGAGACCCCGGGGAAGACCCAGGACACGCTGGAGAGACTATGTCTCTCGGCTGGCCTGGGAACGCCTCGGGGTCCCCCCGGAAGAGCTGGAAGAAGTGGCCGGGGACAGAGACGTCTGGGTTTCTCTGCTCAAGCTGCTGCCCCCGCGACCCGACCCCCGGATAAGCGGCAGATGATGGATGGATGGATGGAATTTAGAAATGTGTGTGTGTAAGTCACAACACCCGTGACACCAAAACGGCTTTCTTTTCTCTACACTCTGCACTATGAGCACACACACCAAATCAGAAAGGCTTTTTTCTCTCTTTTCTACATTATGGACTGTGGGGACACAAAACCGCTCTCTCTCTTTTTTTTTTTTTATCGTGTGCCAGGGCGTTGTCTCACGTATTAGATTATGCTTAAGATACGACTGGGTTTATCAGTCACATCAGAATCCATACATACTGATCCTCCCGTAATAAAATGGTCGGATCTTATCAAACACACTTTGTTTCTTGTGACAATCAAGTCAGCGAAACAGCGTATACACGTCAAGACACTGAATCAAGTTTGCCACAAGAACTCATAAGTTTGGCAGTATTGCTCTGCCGTCAGCAATGATACACACATTTTATTTTCGTAAGACATGTGCAAGCACCTGTTCATCTACTGTTCTATCACTATGAATTAGTGATCTATTATCAATAAGGATACTTCTACAACTACTATCAAAGTATGTCCGGACTTCTTATGTTGTCAGTTGCTATATATGAATAAGTGGGTAGCTACTGACAAGCATTAAGCATGTCACACAGCCCAAACATATAACATTTCAGGACACACCACACAGTTAACAACCACAGTGAAGCGTGTCAAAGCCCAAACATGTAACATTCAACAGGACACTTACACAACACATTCAAATCAAACAGTCAGACAACATACAAGAACATATACCCCAGCCGGCATTGCTCCCTGCCTATTTTCGTACAGCACACTATGTGTGCGCACACCTTTATTCACAAACTCTTCAACTTATACTCTTTTACCGAAGCTGCTACAGCTCGATTGGCCGAATACCCTTTGATCCTATTTCGGTGAATTTGACATCTGCCTTACATATAACAGATTAGCGGTTTAGCAGTTTTAATTTAGTTTGAGTGAAGGAATTCATTTTATAGCAAAATCCGAAATCGTGAAGCACTCATGAAAGTAAGCTTATTCTCGGATTCCTGAAACTTTAGATTTGCTCTTTCTTTTACTGCAAAGTACAACGTTGTTTTTTTTGTTTAAATCTTTCTAGACATGGTAAATATTAAGGACAAAGCATTTTTCACATAGTTTGAGTGAAGGAATTCATTTTATAGATAAAATCCCAAGAGTCTGCTGAGAAAAGAGAGTGAATGCGAAGTAGACTTTAACACGGCTATGGGAGCGAGCCGAGTGTGGGCTAACCGGGAGAATTGCTTGAAAGAAACGCGACACCGAATGAGCGGTCAGAACAAAGCCTCAATACGGGATTCTCGTGGTGATTTTGTTGCTGCCTTGTCTTTTGCACAGAGTAAAAGACAAGGCAGCCATCGAATAGGGCCCGATTGTTCCTACTTGGTCAGCCGAGGAGCAAGGGGGGGGGAGCAAGCGGCTCAACCAAGCAAAGCTCACCATGGGGAAGGTGGCTATGCCAACAAGCCTTATGCCCTGCTCCCGCAGTGACGGATAATCGTACTCTGGTTTCTCTTCATAACGTACAAGTCTTTCGCCTTTTACTAAAGATTTCTGTGGAGAGCAGCACTAATGAGTTGTTTCTATTTTTGGCAGGCTTTACCTTTGCGGGTGAAGCCCTTTCTGTCTGTGCAAAAGAAATCTTCTTACTGTGCAGAGTGACTTCTCTGAGTAGAGTCGCCTTACTTGTTGCGACTGTGCCGATGTTCGAAGCTGGAGTGCAAAGTTGTTGCTTGAATGGTGCTTGCTGGAGCGTGCGGGAGTGCAAAGTTATACCATTTAAAAGGGCTGAAGAGTGCTCAGTGCAGCGGGTGGGCGACACTCTGGCCACCTTGAAAACCGAGGTTACATCCACTACCAGGGGCAGCCCAAGTTCTGCCGCAAGTGTGGTGAGCATGGGCACCTGGTTGAGGCTTGTACCAAGGTGTTATGTGGGAAGAGCAGAGAAATTGGGCAAACTTTTGGAGAGTGTCCAAATGGCAGGAAATGTAATCTCTGTGGAGAATTAAATCACCTCTTCAGAGATTGCCCTAAATCTTTTGCCAACAAATTAAAGACGGTAAAGCCACAGTCAAGCCAACAAAGAGAAGGACCAAAGGTGGCAGTTGGTGAACAAAGTGAAGAGGTTGACCCAATAAATTCAAACTTCCCGCCAAAAGCTTGGATTGGAAGTGAGGAGCAAAAAGGGGAGGGGCCTGTAGAGGCCTCACCACTCAGTGTTGAAGTCTGTGAGAATTCACAGGCAGAGGGTGGAGCTACGCTAAATGAGGAGGAAGAGCAGACAGGTGAGTCTAGTGAAGATACTCACCTCCCCGAAGGTCAACAGAAGGTCAATTTGTTGATAGGCATTCATTTATTTCTTCACTTCTGATGAAGTTTCAACAATAAACAACAAACTTTGTATTATGAGAAAGAACCCGAATCATTCTTCAGGAATCCGAAAATAAGCTCTATTTTATGAGTTATGCACGAATTCGGATTCTCCTATAAAACGAATTCCTTAACTCAAACCAAGTTAAGACTGCTTTGTCCGTCATATTTATTCATGTCTAATCAAGTTTCAACGATAAACAACGTTGTACTTTGTAGAATGAGAAAGAACTTCTTCAGCAATAAGCATCTCTCGACATATGACGAAGTACAGATTTTGCTATAAAATTAATACCTTCTATCAGCCTGACTTAAAACTGTTTGTCCTCCTTATTTATCCACTTCAAATCAAGTTTCAACAAATAAAAAAATGTTGTAGTTTGAGAAAGTACAACTTAATCTTCAGCAATCAGTATAAAAAGAGGTGCAAATGCCAACCATACATACCTAAAAGGTGGAGCGGAAGTATTCAGCTGCAAGTAGGTGTGAATGTTCGACTATAATTTGTAAAAAGCGGGTAAGAAAAGGTTCGAATGCCCAACTATATATTAACAAAAGCGGGAGGAGAGGTCTTCGGATGAGAGTGGGTGAGAATTTCCAACCATAATCTATAAAATACGGTGAAAAAAAATATGTGAATGCCTCATAGAACACTAAAAGCGGAAGTGTTCGGCTGCAAGAAGGTGTGAATGTCCGACTATATTTGGTGAAAAGCAGGTGAAGCAAGGTCTGAATGCCCAACCTTACATCATCAAAAGCGAGATCAGAGGTGTTTGGCTGCAAGAAGGCCATAGTTTTCCAAAAGCGGGTAAGGTGCGAATGTCCAACTAAATATCAACAAAAATTGGGGCGGAGGTCTTCGGATGCAAGAAGGTGTGAATGTCCACCCATAATTCATGAAAAATGGGTAAAAAAAGGTGCGAATGCCTAACAATACATTATCAAAAGCAGGTGTGAATGTCAGATCATAATTTGTAAAAAGCTGATGAGAAAGGGTGAGAATGCCCGACTATACACCATCAAATGCGGGAGCGGAGGTGTTCGGCTCTGAGTAGGTGTGAATGTCCGACCATAATTGCTGAAGAATGTGTTAGAAAAGGTAAGAATGCTGGACCATACATCATCAAAAGCGGGAGAGGTGGTGTTCGGCTGAAAAAAGGTGTGACTGTTCGACTAAAGTTTGTAAAAAGTGGGTAAGACAAGGTGCGAATGCCTGACAATGTATGATCAAAAGCGGGAGCGGAGGTGTTCAGCTGCAAGAAGGTCTACATGTCCATCAATAATTGCTAGAAAACATGAAAGAAACTTTTCGAAAATCAAACCGCACATGATCATTAGTGGGATAGGAGGTGTTCAGCTGCAAGGTGTGAATGTCCACCCATAATTCCTGAAAAATGGGCAAAAAAAAGGTGTGAATGCCCAACGATACATCATCAAAATCAGGAGTGGAAGTGTTCGGCTACAAGAAGGTGTGAACGTCCAACCAAAATATGTAAAAAGAAGTTAAGAAAAGGTTCGAATATCCAACCAAACATAATCAAAAGCGGGAGCAGAGCTGTTCGACTGCAAGTAGGTGTGAATGTCAGATCATAATTTGCAAAAAGCTGATGAGAAAGGGTGAGAATGCCCGACTATACACCATCAAATGCGGGAGCGGAGTTGTTCGGCTGTGAGTAGGTGTGAATCTCCGACCATAATTGCTGAAAAATGTGTTAGAAAAGGTAAGAATGCCGGTCCATACATCATCAAAATCGAGAGAGGTTGTGTTCGGCTGCAAGTAGGTGTGAATGTCCAGCCATAATTACTCACAAACGGGTAAGAAAAGGTAGTATTGCCAGACCATATATGATCAAAACAGGGAGCGGAGGTGGTTCAGCTGCAAGAAGGTTTGAATGTCCGACTAAAGTTCAAATATATTAACAAAAGCGGGAGGAGAGGTCTTCCGATGAGAGTGGTTGAAAATTTCCGACCATAATGTATAAAATGCGGTGAAAAAAAGGTGTGATAGAATACTAAAAGGTGGAGCGGAAGTGTTCGGCTGCAAGAAGGTGTGAATGTCCGACTATATTTGGTGAAAAGCAGGTGAAGCAAGGTCTGAATGCCCAACCTTACATCATCAAAAGCGAGATCAGAGGTGTTTGGCTGCAAGAAGGCCATAGTTTGTCAAAAGTGTGTAAGAAAAGGTTTGAATGCCCGAACATACACCATCAAAAGAGGGAGCGGAGGTGTTCCGCTGTACGAAGGTGTGAATGTCCGACCATACTTGGTAAAAAGCGGGTAAGAAAAGGTTAAAATACCCGACTGTACACAATCAATAGCGGGAGCGGATGTGTTCGGCTACAAGAAGATGTGAAAGTCCGACCATGGTTTGTAAAAAGCGGGTAAGAAAAGGTGCGAATGTCCGACAATGTATGATCAAAAGAGAGAGCGGAGGTTTTCGGATACAAGAAGGTTTGAATGTCCCACCATAGTTTGTAAAAAGCGGGTAAGAAAAGGTTCGAATGCCCGACTATACACCATCAAAAGCGGGAGCAGAGGTGTTCCGCTGTAAGACGGTGTGAATGTCCAACCATAGTTGGTAAAAAGCGGGTAAGAAAAGGTTAAAATACCCGACTGTACACAATCAATAGCGGGAGTGGAGTTATTCGGCTACAAGAAGGTGTGAAAGTCCGACCATGGTTTGTAAAAACCGGGAAGAAAAGGCTCGAGAGCCCGACTATACACCATCAAAAAGATGGTTTGAATGTCCATCAATAATTGCTTTAAAACAAGAAAGTAAATTTTCGAATATCAAACCGCACATGATCATAAGCGGGAGAGGAGGTGTTCGGCTGCAAGAAGGTGTGAATGTCCACCCATAATTCATGAAAAATGGGTAAAAAAAAAGGTGCGAATGCCTAACAATACATTATAAAAAGCAGGTGTGAATGTCAGATCATAATTTGTAAAAAGCTGATGAGAAAGGGTGAGAATGCCCGACTATACACCATCAAATGCGGGAGCGGAGGTGTTCGGCTCTGAGTAGGTGTGAATGTCCGACCATAATTGCTGAAGAATGTGTTAGAAAAGGTAAGAATGCTGGACCATACATCATCAAAAGCGGTAGAGGTGGTGTTCGGCTGCAAAAAGGTGTGACTGTTCGACTAAAGTTTGTAAAAAGTGGGTAAGACAAGGTGCGAATGCCTGACAATGTATGATCAAAAGCGGGAGCGGAGGTGTTCAGCTGCAAGAAGGTCTACATGTCCATCAATAATTGCTAGAAAACATGAAAGAAACTTTTCGAAAATCAAACCGCACATGATCATAAGTGGGATAGGAGGTGTTCAGCTGCAAGGTGTGAATGTCCACCCATAATTCCTGAAAAATGGGCAAAAAAAAGGTGTGAATGCCCAACCATACATCATCAAAAGCAGGAGTGGAAGTGTTCGGCTACAAGAAGGTGTGAACGTCCAACCAAAATATGTAAAAAGAAGTTAAGAAAAGGTTCGAATATCCAACCAAACATAATCAAAAGCGGGAGCAGAGCTGTTCGACTGCAAGTAGGTGTGAATGTCAGATCATAATTTGCAAAAAGCTGATGAGAAAGGGTGAGAATGCCCGACTATACATCATCAAATGCGGGAGCGGAGTTGTTCGGCTGTGAGTAGGTGTGAATCTCCGACCATAATTGCTGAAAAATGTGTTAGAAAAGGTAAAAATGCCGGTCCATACATCATCAAAAGCGAGAGAGGTTGTGTTCGACTGCAAGTAGGTGTGAATGTCCAGCCATAATTACTCACAAACGGGTAAGAAAAGGTAGTAGCCAGACCATATATGATCAAAACAGGGAGCGGAGGTGGTTCAGCTGCAAGAAGGTTTGAATGTCAAACTAAAGTTCAAATATATTAACAAAAGCGGGAGGAGAGGTCTTCGGATGAGAGTGGTTGAAAATTTCCAACCATAATATATAAAATGCGGTGAAAAAAAAGGTGTGATAGAACACTAAAAGGTGGAGTGGAAGTGTTCGGCTGCAAGAAGGTGTGAATGTCCGACTATATTTGGTGAAAAGCAGGTGAAGCAAGGTCTGAATGCCCAACCTTACATCATCAAAAGCAAGATCAGAGTTGTTTGGCTGCAAGAAGGCCATAGTTTGCCAAAAGCGGGTAAGGTGCGAATGTCCGACTAAATATCAACAAAATTTGGGGTGGAGGTCTTCGGATGCAAGTGGGTGTGAATATCCCACCATACAAGTATGGTGGAGAGGAAGCTGTGAATAGCCGACCATAGTTTGGAAAAAGCGGGTAAGAAAAGGTTTGAATGCCCGAACATACACCATCAAAAGAGGGAGCGGAGGTGTTCCGCTGTACGAAGGTGTGAATGTCCGACCATACTTGGTAAAAAGCGGGTAAGAAAAGGTTAAAATACCCGACTGTACACAATCAATAGCGGGAGCGGATGTGTTCGGCTACAAGAAGATGTAAAAGTCCGACCATGGTTTGTAAAAAGCGGGTAAGAAAAGGTGCGAATGTCCGACAATGTATGATCAAAAGAGAGAGCAGAGGTTTTCGGATATACGAAAGTTTGAATGTCCTACCATAGTTTGTAAATAGCGGGTAAGAAAAGGTTCGAATGCCCAACTATACACCATAAAAAGCGGGAGCGGAGGTGTTCCGCTGTAAGACGGTGTGAATGTCCGACCATAGTTGGTAAAAAGCGGGTAAGAAAAGGTTAAAATACCCGACTGTACACAATCAATAGCGGGAGCGGAGTTGTTCGGCTACAAGAAGGTGTGAAAGTCCGACCATGGTTTGTAAAAAGCAGTTAAGAAAAGGTTCGAATGCCCAACCAAACATAATCAAAAGCGGGAGCAGAGCTGTTCGACTGCAAGTAGGTGTGAATGTCCAGCCATAATTACTCACAAACGGGGGAAGAAAAGGTAGTATTGCCAGACCATACATGATCAAAACAGGGAGCGGAGGTTCAGCTGCAAGGTGTGAATGTCTGACTATAGTTTGTAAAAAGCGGGTAAGAAAAGGTGCCAATGCCCGACAATGTATGATCAAAAGAGAGAGCGGAAGTGTTCGGCTGCAAGGTCTGAATGTCCAACCATAATTTGTAAAAACCGGGTAAGAAAAGGCTCGAAAGCCCGACTATACATCATCAAAAGCGGGAGCGGAGGTGTTCAGCTGCAAGAAGGTGTGAATGTTCGACTAAAGTTTGTAAAAAGCTGGTAAGACAAGGAGCGATGTCCCGACATTGTATGATCAAAAGCGGGAGCGGAGGTGTCCAGCTGTGAGTAGGTGTGAATGTCCGACCATAATTGCTGAAAAATGTGTTAGAAAAGGTAAGAATACTGGACCATACATCATTAAAAGCGGGAGAGGTGGTGTGCGGCTGCAAGAAGGTGTGAAAGTCCGACAATGGTTTGTAAAAAGCGGGTAATAAAAGGTTCGAATGCCCGAATATACATCATCAAAAGCGGAAGCGGAGGTGTTCGGATGCAAGAAGGTGTGAACGTCCGACCAAAGTTTGTAAAAAGCAGTGAAAAGCGAGAAAAAGCTTTTCGTGAGTTCTGCATGATTTGGGATTTTGCTTATAAAATGCATTACTTCACTCAAACTATGTTAAAACTGATTTGTCCTTCATATTTACCATGTCTAGAAAGATTTAAACAAAAAAACAACGTTGTACTTTGCAGTAAAAGAAAGAGCAAATCTAAAGTTTCAGGAATCCGAGTATAAGCCTGCTTTCATGAGTTCTGCACGATTTCGGATTTTGCTATAAAATTAATTGCTTTGCTCAAACCAAGTTAAAACTGCTTTGTCCTTCCATATTCATCAATGTCTAGATCGACTTCAACAAAGAAAAACATTGGACTTTGCAGTAGAAGAAGTTGAAATCCATCTACACATTGATAAATATGAAGGACAAAGCAGTTCCCACTTGCCCATAAGAAAATAAGCTTATTCTCGGATTCCTGATCCTTCAGTTTTGCTCTTTCTTCTACTGCAAAATACAATGTTGTTCTTTGTTGAAGTTGATCTAGACATTGATAAATATGAATGAAAAAGCAGTTTTAACTTGGTTTGAGTGAATGAATTCATTTTATACATAAAATCCGAAATCGTGCAGAACTCATGAAAATAAGCTTATTCTCGGATTCCTAAAACTTTTGATTGGCTCTTTCTTTTACTGCAAAGTACAACGTTGTTTTTTTTGTTTAAATCTATCGAGACATTGATAAATATGAAGGTAAAAGCCGTTTTAACATAGTTTGAGTGAAGGAATTGATTTTATAGATAAAATCCCAAATCATGCAGAACTCCTCAAAAGGGGCGTATGGCTTAATCACAAGTGTGGCTCTTTCTCATTCAGGGTAGTATGAGGAAGTTTATGCTTGAAATATATGTAGAAATGGGTACATATGAAGGACAAAGCAGTGTTAACTTAGTTTGCGTGAAGGAATTCATTTTATACATAAAATCCGAAATAGTGCAGAACTCATGAAAATAAGCTTATTCTCGGATTCCTAAAACTTTTGATTTGCACTTTCTTTTACTGCAAAGTACAACGTTGTTTTTTGTTGAAATCTATCTAGACATTGATAAATACCAGCCGAAACTCTGCTGCCGCTTTTGATAATTTATGGTTGGGCATTCTTACCTTTTCTTACCCGCTTTTTACAAATTATGATCTTACATTCACACCTACTTGCAGTCGAACACCTTCTCATCCACTTATGATCATGTGCGGTTGGGCTTTCGCACCTTTTCTTACCCGTTTGTGAGTAATTATGGCTGGACATTCACACCTACTTGCAGCCAAACACAACCTCTCCCGCTTTTGATGATATATGGTCCGGCATTCTTACCTTTTCTAACACATTTTTCAGCAATTATGGTCGGACATTCACACCTACTCACAGACGAACACCTCCGCTCCCACATTTGATAGTGTATAGTCGGGCATTCTCACCCTTTCTCAACAGCTTTTTGCAAATTATGATCTGATATTCACACCTACTTGCAGTCGAACAGCTCTGCTCCCGCTTTTGATTATGTTTGGTTGGATATTCGAACATTTTCTTAACTGCTTTTTACAAACTTTGGTCGGACGTTCACACCGTCTTGCAGCCGAACACCTCCGCTTCCGCTTTTGATGGTATATAGTCGGGCATTCGAGCCTTTTCTTACCCGTCTATTACTTACTATGGTTGGACATTCAAACCTTCTTGTAGCCGAACACACCCGCTCCTGCTTTTGATGATGTATGATTTGGCATTCGCACCTTTTCTTACCCATTTTTCAGTAATTTTTGGTCGGACATTCAGACCTTCTTGCACCTGAACACCTCTGCTCCCGCTTTTGATGGTGTATAGTCGAGCTTTCGAGCCTTTTCTTCCCCGATTTTTACAAATTGTCGTTGGACATTCAGACCTTGCAGCCGAAAACCTCCGCTCCCTCTTTTGATCATACATTGTCGGGCATTCGCCCCTTGTCTTACACGGTTTTTACAAACTTTAGTCAGACATTCACACCTTGCAGCTGAACCACCTCCATTCCCTGTTTTGATCATGTGTGGTCTGGAAATACTATCTTTTCTTCCCCCGTTTGTGAGTAATTATGGCTGGACATTCACACCTACTTGCAGCCGAAAAACAACCTCTCCCGCTTTTGATGATGTATGGACCGGCATTTTTACCTTTTCTAACACATTTTTCAACAATTATGGTTGGAGATTCACACCTACTCACAGCCGAACACCTCCGCTCCCGCATTTGATGGTGTATATTCGGGCATACGAAACCTTTTCTTACCCGCTTTTTACAAACCATGGTCGGACTTTCACACCTTCTTGTAGCTGAACAACTCCGCTCCCTCTTTTGATTGTGTACAGTCGGTTATACAAACCTGTTCTTACCCGCTTTTTACAAACTATGGTCGGACATTCAAACCTTCTTGTAGCCAAACACATCCACTCCTGCTTTTGATGATGTATGGTTGGGCATTCGCACCTTTTCTTACCCATTTTTCAGTAATTATGGGTGGATATTCACACCTTCTTGCAGCCAAACACCTCCGCTCCCTGTTTTGATCATGTATGTTTTGACATTCGCACCTTTTCTCACCTGCTTTTTACTATTGTCGGCCAATCACAGCTTCCTCTCCACCATACTTGTATGGTAGGAAATTCTCATCCGAAGACCTCTCCTCCCGCTTTTGTTAATATTTAGTCGGGCATTCGAACCTTTTCTTACCCACTTTTTACAAATTATGGTCGAACATTCACACCTACTTGCAGCTGAATACTTCCGCTCCACCTTTTAGTGATGTATGGTTGGCATTTGCACCTTTTGTTACCCTCTTTTTATACTGATTGCTGAAGATTAAGTTGTTCTTTCTCAAACTACAATTTTTTTTTAATTGTTGAAACTTGATTTGAAGTGGATAAATAAGGAGGACAAACAGTTTTAAGTCACGCTGATAGAAGAAATTAATTTTATAGCAAAATCTGTATTTCGTCATATGTCGAGAGATGCTTATTGCTGAAGAAGTTCTTTCTCATTCTACAAAGTACAACGTTGTTTATCGTTGAAACTTGATTAGACATGAATAAATATGAAGGACAAAGCAGTCTTAACTTGGTTTGAGTTAATTAATTCGTTTTATAGGAGAATCCGAATTCGTGCTTATTTTCGGATTCCTGAAGAATGAGTCTGGTTCTTTCTCATAATACAAAGTTTGTTGTTTATTGTTGAAACTTCATCAGAAGTGAAGAAATAAATGAATGCCTATCAACAAATGTGGGATCTAAACTCTACTGTTTCCTCTAAAATAATTTCTTTTCTCAATTCAGAAATGTGTGTGTGTAAGTCACAACACCCGTGACACCAAAACGGCTTTCTTTTCTCTCTTTTCTCTACACTCTGCACTATGAGCACACACACCAAATCAGAAAGGCTTTTTTCTCTCTTTTCTACATTATGGACTGTGGGGACACAAAACCGCTCTCTCTTTTTTTTTTTGATTGTGTGCCAGGGCGTTGTCTCACGTATTAGATTATGCTTAAGATACGAATGGGTTTATCAGTCACATCAGAATCCATACATACTGATCCTCCCGTAATAAAATGGTCGGATCTTATCAAACACACTTTGTTTCTTGTGACAATCAAGTCAGCGAAACAGCGTATACATGTCAAGACACTGAATCAAGTTTGCCACAAGAACTCATAAGTTTGGCAGTATTGCTCTGCCGTCAGCAATCATACACCCATTTTATTTTCGTGAGACGTGCAGGCACCTGTTCATCTACTGTTCTATCACTATGAATTAGTTTATCTATTATCAATAAGGATACTTCTACAACTACTATCAAAGTATGTCCAGACTTCTTATGTTGTCAGTTGCTATATATGAATAAGTGGGTAGCTACTGACAAGCATTAAGCATGTCACACAGCCCAAACATATAACATTTCAGGACACACCACACAGTTAACAACCACAGTGAAGTGTCAAAGCCCAAACATTCAACAGGACACTTACACAACACATTCAAATCAAACAGTCAGACAACATACAAGAACATATACCCCAGCCGGCATTGCTCCCTGCCTATTTTTGTACAGCTCACTATGTGTGCGCACACCTTTATTCACAAACTCTTCAACTTATACTCTTTTACCGAAGCTGCTACAGCTCGATTGGCCGAATACCCTTAGATCCTATTTCGGTGAATTTGACATCTGCCTTACATGTAACAGATTAGCGGTTTAGCAGTTTTAATTTAGTTTGAGTGAAGGAATTCATTTTATAGCAAAATCCGAAATCGTGAAGCACTCATGAAAGTAAGCTTATTCTCGGATTCCTGAAACTTTAGATTTGCTCTTTCTTTTACTGCAAAGTACAAAGTTGTTTTTTTTGTTTAAATCTTTCTAGACATGGTAAATATGAACGACAAAGCAGTTTTCACATAGTTTGAGTGAAGGAATTAATTTTATAGATAAAATCCCAAGAGTCTGCAGAGAAAAGAGAGTGAATGCGAAGTAGACTTTAACACGGCTATGGGAGCGAGCCGAGTGTCGGCTAACCGGGAGAATTGCTTGAAAGAAACGCGACACCGAATGAGAGGTCAGAACAAAGCCTCAATACGGGATTCTCGTGGTGTTTTTGTTGCTGCCTTGTCTTTTGCATAGAGTAAAAGACAAGGCAGCCATCGAATAGGGCCCGATTGTTCCTACTTGGTCAGCCGAGGAGCAAGGGGGGGGGGGGGGGGGGGGGGCAAGCGTCTCAACCAAGCAAAGCTCACCATGGGGAAGGTGGCTATGCCAACAAGCCTTATGCCCTGCTCCCGCAGTGACGGATAATCGTACTCTGGTTTCTCTTCATAACGTACAAGTCTTTCGCCTTTTACTAAAGATTTCTGTGGAGAGCAGCACTAATGAGTTGTTTCTATTTTTGGCAGGCTTTACCTTTGCGGGTGAAGCCCTTTCTGTCTGTGCAAAAGAAATCTTCTTACTGTGCAGAGTGACTTCTCTGAGTAGAGTCGCCTTACTTGTTGCGACTGTGCCGATGTTCGAAGCTGGAGTGCAAAGTTGTTGCTTGAATGGTGCTTGCTGGAGCGTGCGGGAGTGCAAAGTTATACCATTTAAAAGGGCTGAAGAGTGCTCAGTGCAGCGGGTGGGCGACACTCTGGCCACCTTGAAAACCGAGGTTACATCCACTACCAGGGGCAGCCCAAGTTCTGCCGCAAGTGTGGTGAGCATGGGCACCTGGTTGAGGCTTGTACCAAGGTGTTATGTGGGAAGAGCAGAGAAATTGGGCAAACTTTTGGAGAGTGTCCAAATGGCAGGAAATGTAATCTCTGTGGAGAATTAAATCACCTCTTCAGAGATTGCCCTAAATCTTTTGCCAACAAATTAAAGACGGTAAAGCCACAGTCAAGCCAACAAAGAGAAGGACCAAAGGTGGCAGTTGGTGAACAAAGTGAAGAGGTTGACCCAATAAATTCAAACTTCCCGCCAAAAGCTTGGATTGGAAGTGAGGAGCAAAAAGGGGAGGGGCCTGTAGAGGCCTCACCACTCAGTGTTGAAGTCTGTGAGAATTCACAGGCAGAGGGTGGAGCTACGCTAAATGAGGAGGAAGAGCAGACAGGTGAGTCTAGTGAAGATACTCACCTCCCCGAAGGTCAACAGAAGGTCAATTTGTTGATAGGCATTCATTTATTTCTTCACTTCTGATGAAGTTTCAACAATAAACAACAAACTTTGTATTATGAGAAAGAACCCGAATCATTCTTCAGGAATCCGAAAATAAGCTCTATTTTATGAGTTATGCACGAATTCGGATTCTCCTATAAAACGAATTCCTTAACTCAAACCAAGTTAAGACTGCTTTGTCCGTCATATTTATTCATGTCTAATCAAGTTTCAACGATAAACAACGTTGTACTTTGTAGAATGAGAAAGAACTTCTTCAGCAATAAGCATCTCTCGACATATGACGAAGTACAGATTTTGCTATAAAATTAATACCTTCTATCAGCCTGACTTAAAACTGTTTGTCCTCCTTATTTATCCACTTCAAATCAAGTTTCAACAAATAAAAAAATGTTGTAGTTTGAGAAAGTACAACTTAATCTTCAGCAATCAGTATAAAAAGAGGTGCAAATGCCAACCATACATACCTAAAAGGTGGAGCGGAAGTATTCAGCTGCAAGTAGGTGTGAATGTTCGACTATAATTTGTAAAAAGCGGGTAAGAAAAGGTTCGAATGCCCAACTATATATTAACAAAAGCGGGAGGAGAGGTCTTCGGATGAGAGTGGGTGAGAATTTCCAACCATAATCTATAAAATACGGTGAAAAAAAATATGTGAATGCCTCATAGAACACTAAAAGCGGAAGTGTTCGGCTGCAAGAAGGTGTGAATGTCCGACTATATTTGGTGAAAAGCAGGTGAAGCAAGGTCTGAATGCCCAACCTTACATCATCAAAAGCGAGATCAGAGGTGTTTGGCTGCAAGAAGGCCATAGTTTTCCAAAAGCGGGTAAGGTGCGAATGTCCAACTAAATATCAACAAAAATTGGGGCGGAGGTCTTCGGATGCAAGAAGGTGTGAATGTCCACCCATAATTCATGAAAAATGGGTAAAAAAAGGTGCGAATGCCTAACAATACATTATCAAAAGCAGGTGTGAATGTCAGATCATAATTTGTAAAAAGCTGATGAGAAAGGGTGAGAATGCCCGACTATACACCATCAAATGCGGGAGCGGAGGTGTTCGGCTCTGAGTAGGTGTGAATGTCCGACCATAATTGCTGAAGAATGTGTTAGAAAAGGTAAGAATGCTGGACCATACATCATCAAAAGCGGGAGAGGTGGTGTTCGGCTGAAAAAAGGTGTGACTGTTCGACTAAAGTTTGTAAAAAGTGGGTAAGACAAGGTGCGAATGCCTGACAATGTATGATCAAAAGCGGGAGCGGAGGTGTTCAGCTGCAAGAAGGTCTACATGTCCATCAATAATTGCTAGAAAACATGAAAGAAACTTTTCGAAAATCAAACCGCACATGATCATTAGTGGGATAGGAGGTGTTCAGCTGCAAGGTGTGAATGTCCACCCATAATTCCTGAAAAATGGGCAAAAAAAAGGTGTGAATGCCCAACGATACATCATCAAAATCAGGAGTGGAAGTGTTCGGCTACAAGAAGGTGTGAACGTCCAACCAAAATATGTAAAAAGAAGTTAAGAAAAGGTTCGAATATCCAACCAAACATAATCAAAAGCGGGAGCAGAGCTGTTCGACTGCAAGTAGGTGTGAATGTCAGATCATAATTTGCAAAAAGCTGATGAGAAAGGGTGAGAATGCCCGACTATACACCATCAAATGCGGGAGCGGAGTTGTTCGGCTGTGAGTAGGTGTGAATCTCCGACCATAATTGCTGAAAAATGTGTTAGAAAAGGTAAGAATGCCGGTCCATACATCATCAAAATCGAGAGAGGTTGTGTTCGGCTGCAAGTAGGTGTGAATGTCCAGCCATAATTACTCACAAACGGGTAAGAAAAGGTAGTATTGCCAGACCATATATGATCAAAACAGGGAGCGGAGGTGGTTCAGCTGCAAGAAGGTTTGAATGTCCGACTAAAGTTCAAATATATTAACAAAAGCGGGAGGAGAGGTCTTCCGATGAGAGTGGTTGAAAATTTCCGACCATAATGTATAAAATGCGGTGAAAAAAAGGTGTGATAGAATACTAAAAGGTGGAGCGGAAGTGTTCGGCTGCAAGAAGGTGTGAATGTCCGACTATATTTGGTGAAAAGCAGGTGAAGCAAGGTCTGAATGCCCAACCTTACATCATCAAAAGCGAGATCAGAGGTGTTTGGCTGCAAGAAGGCCATAGTTTGTCAAAAGTGTGTAAGAAAAGGTTTGAATGCCCGAACATACACCATCAAAAGAGGGAGCGGAGGTGTTCCGCTGTACGAAGGTGTGAATGTCCGACCATACTTGGTAAAAAGCGGGTAAGAAAAGGTTAAAATACCCGACTGTACACAATCAATAGCGGGAGCGGATGTGTTCGGCTACAAGAAGATGTGAAAGTCCGACCATGGTTTGTAAAAAGCGGGTAAGAAAAGGTGCGAATGTCCGACAATGTATGATCAAAAGAGAGAGCGGAGGTTTTCGGATACAAGAAGGTTTGAATGTCCCACCATAGTTTGTAAAAAGCGGGTAAGAAAAGGTTCGAATGCCCGACTATACACCATCAAAAGCGGGAGCAGAGGTGTTCCGCTGTAAGACGGTGTGAATGTCCAACCATAGTTGGTAAAAAGCGGGTAAGAAAAGGTTAAAATACCCGACTGTACACAATCAATAGCGGGAGTGGAGTTATTCGGCTACAAGAAGGTGTGAAAGTCCGACCATGGTTTGTAAAAACCGGGAAGAAAAGGCTCGAGAGCCCGACTATACACCATCAAAAAGATGGTTTGAATGTCCATCAATAATTGCTTTAAAACAAGAAAGTAAATTTTCGAATATCAAACCGCACATGATCATAAGCGGGAGAGGAGGTGTTCGGCTGCAAGAAGGTGTGAATGTCCACCCATAATTCATGAAAAATGGGTAAAAAAAAAGGTGCGAATGCCTAACAATACATTATAAAAAGCAGGTGTGAATGTCAGATCATAATTTGTAAAAAGCTGATGAGAAAGGGTGAGAATGCCCGACTATACACCATCAAATGCGGGAGCGGAGGTGTTCGGCTCTGAGTAGGTGTGAATGTCCGACCATAATTGCTGAAGAATGTGTTAGAAAAGGTAAGAATGCTGGACCATACATCATCAAAAGCGGTAGAGGTGGTGTTCGGCTGCAAAAAGGTGTGACTGTTCGACTAAAGTTTGTAAAAAGTGGGTAAGACAAGGTGCGAATGCCTGACAATGTATGATCAAAAGCGGGAGCGGAGGTGTTCAGCTGCAAGAAGGTCTACATGTCCATCAATAATTGCTAGAAAACATGAAAGAAACTTTTCGAAAATCAAACCGCACATGATCATAAGTGGGATAGGAGGTGTTCAGCTGCAAGGTGTGAATGTCCACCCATAATTCCTGAAAAATGGGCAAAAAAAAGGTGTGAATGCCCAACCATACATCATCAAAAGCAGGAGTGGAAGTGTTCGGCTACAAGAAGGTGTGAACGTCCAACCAAAATATGTAAAAAGAAGTTAAGAAAAGGTTCGAATATCCAACCAAACATAATCAAAAGCGGGAGCAGAGCTGTTCGACTGCAAGTAGGTGTGAATGTCAGATCATAATTTGCAAAAAGCTGATGAGAAAGGGTGAGAATGCCCGACTATACATCATCAAATGCGGGAGCGGAGTTGTTCGGCTGTGAGTAGGTGTGAATCTCCGACCATAATTGCTGAAAAATGTGTTAGAAAAGGTAAAAATGCCGGTCCATACATCATCAAAAGCGAGAGAGGTTGTGTTCGACTGCAAGTAGGTGTGAATGTCCAGCCATAATTACTCACAAACGGGTAAGAAAAGGTAGTAGCCAGACCATATATGATCAAAACAGGGAGCGGAGGTGGTTCAGCTGCAAGAAGGTTTGAATGTCAAACTAAAGTTCAAATATATTAACAAAAGCGGGAGGAGAGGTCTTCGGATGAGAGTGGTTGAAAATTTCCAACCATAATATATAAAATGCGGTGAAAAAAAAGGTGTGATAGAACACTAAAAGGTGGAGTGGAAGTGTTCGGCTGCAAGAAGGTGTGAATGTCCGACTATATTTGGTGAAAAGCAGGTGAAGCAAGGTCTGAATGCCCAACCTTACATCATCAAAAGCAAGATCAGAGTTGTTTGGCTGCAAGAAGGCCATAGTTTGCCAAAAGCGGGTAAGGTGCGAATGTCCGACTAAATATCAACAAAATTTGGGGTGGAGGTCTTCGGATGCAAGTGGGTGTGAATATCCCACCATACAAGTATGGTGGAGAGGAAGCTGTGAATAGCCGACCATAGTTTGGAAAAAGCGGGTAAGAAAAGGTTTGAATGCCCGAACATACACCATCAAAAGAGGGAGCGGAGGTGTTCCGCTGTACGAAGGTGTGAATGTCCGACCATACTTGGTAAAAAGCGGGTAAGAAAAGGTTAAAATACCCGACTGTACACAATCAATAGCGGGAGCGGATGTGTTCGGCTACAAGAAGATGTAAAAGTCCGACCATGGTTTGTAAAAAGCGGGTAAGAAAAGGTGCGAATGTCCGACAATGTATGATCAAAAGAGAGAGCAGAGGTTTTCGGATATACGAAAGTTTGAATGTCCTACCATAGTTTGTAAATAGCGGGTAAGAAAAGGTTCGAATGCCCAACTATACACCATAAAAAGCGGGAGCGGAGGTGTTCCGCTGTAAGACGGTGTGAATGTCCGACCATAGTTGGTAAAAAGCGGGTAAGAAAAGGTTAAAATACCCGACTGTACACAATCAATAGCGGGAGCGGAGTTGTTCGGCTACAAGAAGGTGTGAAAGTCCGACCATGGTTTGTAAAAAGCAGTTAAGAAAAGGTTCGAATGCCCAACCAAACATAATCAAAAGCGGGAGCAGAGCTGTTCGACTGCAAGTAGGTG
The DNA here is from genome assembly GCF_036924035.1 of Leuresthes tenuis. Lineage (NCBI taxonomy): Eukaryota > Metazoa > Chordata > Actinopteri > Atheriniformes > Atherinopsidae > Leuresthes > Leuresthes tenuis. Next base: position 5,212 of record NW_027325470.1, on the reverse strand, counting down.
TGAATGTCCAGCCATAATTACTCACAAACGGGGGAAGAAAAGGTAGTATTGCCAGACCATACATGATCAAAACAGGGAGCGGAGGTTCAGCTGCAAGGTGTGAATGTCTGACTATAGTTTGTAAAAAGCGGGTAAGAAAAGGTGCCAATGCCCGACAATGTATGATCAAAAGAGAGAGCGGAAGTGTTCGGCTGCAAGGTCTGAATGTCCAACCATAATTTGTAAAAACCGGGTAAGAAAAGGCTCGAAAGCCCGACTATACATCATCAAAAGCGGGAGCGGAGGTGTTCAGCTGCAAGAAGGTGTGAATGTTCGACTAAAGTTTGTAAAAAGCTGGTAAGACAAGGAGCGATGTCCCGACATTGTATGATCAAAAGCGGGAGCGGAGGTGTCCAGCTGTGAGTAGGTGTGAATGTCCGACCATAATTGCTGAAAAATGTGTTAGAAAAGGTAAGAATACTGGACCATACATCATTAAAAGCGGGAGAGGTGGTGTGCGGCTGCAAGAAGGTGTGAAAGTCCGACAATGGTTTGTAAAAAGCGGGTAATAAAAGGTTCGAATGCCCGAATATACATCATCAAAAGCGGAAGCGGAGGTGTTCGGATGCAAGAAGGTGTGAACGTCCGACCAAAGTTTGTAAAAAGCAGTGAAAAGCGAGAAAAAGCTTTTCGTGAGTTCTGCATGATTTGGGATTTTGCTTATAAAATGCATTACTTCACTCAAACTATGTTAAAACTGATTTGTCCTTCATATTTACCATGTCTAGAAAGATTTAAACAAAAAAACAACGTTGTACTTTGCAGTAAAAGAAAGAGCAAATCTAAAGTTTCAGGAATCCGAGTATAAGCCTGCTTTCATGAGTTCTGCACGATTTCGGATTTTGCTATAAAATTAATTGCTTTGCTCAAACCAAGTTAAAACTGCTTTGTCCTTCCATATTCATCAATGTCTAGATCGACTTCAACAAAGAAAAACATTGGACTTTGCAGTAGAAGAAGTTGAAATCCATCTACACATTGATAAATATGAAGGACAAAGCAGTTCCCACTTGCCCATAAGAAAATAAGCTTATTCTCGGATTCCTGATCCTTCAGTTTTGCTCTTTCTTCTACTGCAAAATACAATGTTGTTCTTTGTTGAAGTTGATCTAGACATTGATAAATATGAATGAAAAAGCAGTTTTAACTTGGTTTGAGTGAATGAATTCATTTTATACATAAAATCCGAAATCGTGCAGAACTCATGAAAATAAGCTTATTCTCGGATTCCTAAAACTTTTGATTGGCTCTTTCTTTTACTGCAAAGTACAACGTTGTTTTTTTTGTTTAAATCTATCGAGACATTGATAAATATGAAGGTAAAAGCCGTTTTAACATAGTTTGAGTGAAGGAATTGATTTTATAGATAAAATCCCAAATCATGCAGAACTCCTCAAAAGGGGCGTATGGCTTAATCACAAGTGTGGCTCTTTCTCATTCAGGGTAGTATGAGGAAGTTTATGCTTGAAATATATGTAGAAATGGGTACATATGAAGGACAAAGCAGTGTTAACTTAGTTTGCGTGAAGGAATTCATTTTATACATAAAATCCGAAATAGTGCAGAACTCATGAAAATAAGCTTATTCTCGGATTCCTAAAACTTTTGATTTGCACTTTCTTTTACTGCAAAGTACAACGTTGTTTTTTGTTGAAATCTATCTAGACATTGATAAATACCAGCCGAAACTCTGCTGCCGCTTTTGATAATTTATGGTTGGGCATTCTTACCTTTTCTTACCCGCTTTTTACAAATTATGATCTTACATTCACACCTACTTGCAGTCGAACACCTTCTCATCCACTTATGATCATGTGCGGTTGGGCTTTCGCACCTTTTCTTACCCGTTTGTGAGTAATTATGGCTGGACATTCACACCTACTTGCAGCCAAACACAACCTCTCCCGCTTTTGATGATATATGGTCCGGCATTCTTACCTTTTCTAACACATTTTTCAGCAATTATGGTCGGACATTCACACCTACTCACAGACGAACACCTCCGCTCCCACATTTGATAGTGTATAGTCGGGCATTCTCACCCTTTCTCAACAGCTTTTTGCAAATTATGATCTGATATTCACACCTACTTGCAGTCGAACAGCTCTGCTCCCGCTTTTGATTATGTTTGGTTGGATATTCGAACATTTTCTTAACTGCTTTTTACAAACTTTGGTCGGACGTTCACACCGTCTTGCAGCCGAACACCTCCGCTTCCGCTTTTGATGGTATATAGTCGGGCATTCGAGCCTTTTCTTACCCGTCTATTACTTACTATGGTTGGACATTCAAACCTTCTTGTAGCCGAACACACCCGCTCCTGCTTTTGATGATGTATGATTTGGCATTCGCACCTTTTCTTACCCATTTTTCAGTAATTTTTGGTCGGACATTCAGACCTTCTTGCACCTGAACACCTCTGCTCCCGCTTTTGATGGTGTATAGTCGAGCTTTCGAGCCTTTTCTTCCCCGATTTTTACAAATTGTCGTTGGACATTCAGACCTTGCAGCCGAAAACCTCCGCTCCCTCTTTTGATCATACATTGTCGGGCATTCGCCCCTTGTCTTACACGGTTTTTACAAACTTTAGTCAGACATTCACACCTTGCAGCTGAACCACCTCCATTCCCTGTTTTGATCATGTGTGGTCTGGAAATACTATCTTTTCTTCCCCCGTTTGTGAGTAATTATGGCTGGACATTCACACCTACTTGCAGCCGAAAAACAACCTCTCCCGCTTTTGATGATGTATGGACCGGCATTTTTACCTTTTCTAACACATTTTTCAACAATTATGGTTGGAGATTCACACCTACTCACAGCCGAACACCTCCGCTCCCGCATTTGATGGTGTATATTCGGGCATACGAAACCTTTTCTTACCCGCTTTTTACAAACCATGGTCGGACTTTCACACCTTCTTGTAGCTGAACAACTCCGCTCCCTCTTTTGATTGTGTACAGTCGGTTATACAAACCTGTTCTTACCCGCTTTTTACAAACTATGGTCGGACATTCAAACCTTCTTGTAGCCAAACACATCCACTCCTGCTTTTGATGATGTATGGTTGGGCATTCGCACCTTTTCTTACCCATTTTTCAGTAATTATGGGTGGATATTCACACCTTCTTGCAGCCAAACACCTCCGCTCCCTGTTTTGATCATGTATGTTTTGACATTCGCACCTTTTCTCACCTGCTTTTTACTATTGTCGGCCAATCACAGCTTCCTCTCCACCATACTTGTATGGTAGGAAATTCTCATCCGAAGACCTCTCCTCCCGCTTTTGTTAATATTTAGTCGGGCATTCGAACCTTTTCTTACCCACTTTTTACAAATTATGGTCGAACATTCACACCTACTTGCAGCTGAATACTTCCGCTCCACCTTTTAGTGATGTATGGTTGGCATTTGCACCTTTTGTTACCCTCTTTTTATACTGATTGCTGAAGATTAAGTTGTTCTTTCTCAAACTACAATTTTTTTTTAATTGTTGAAACTTGATTTGAAGTGGATAAATAAGGAGGACAAACAGTTTTAAGTCACGCTGATAGAAGAAATTAATTTTATAGCAAAATCTGTATTTCGTCATATGTCGAGAGATGCTTATTGCTGAAGAAGTTCTTTCTCATTCTACAAAGTACAACGTTGTTTATCGTTGAAACTTGATTAGACATGAATAAATATGAAGGACAAAGCAGTCTTAACTTGGTTTGAGTTAATTAATTCGTTTTATAGGAGAATCCGAATTCGTGCTTATTTTCGGATTCCTGAAGAATGAGTCTGGTTCTTTCTCATAATACAAAGTTTGTTGTTTATTGTTGAAACTTCATCAGAAGTGAAGAAATAAATGAATGCCTATCAACAAATGTGGGATCTAAACTCTACTGTTTCCTCTAAAATAATTTCTTTTCTCAATTCAGAAATGTGTGTGTGTAAGTCACAACACCCGTGACACCAAAACGGCTTTCTTTTCTCTCTTTTCTCTACACTCTGCACTATGAGCACACACACCAAATCAGAAAGGCTTTTTTCTCTCTTTTCTACATTATGGACTGTGGGGACACAAAACCGCTCTCTCTTTTTTTTTTTGATTGTGTGCCAGGGCGTTGTCTCACGTATTAGATTATGCTTAAGATACGAATGGGTTTATCAGTCACATCAGAATCCATACATACTGATCCTCCCGTAATAAAATGGTCGGATCTTATCAAACACACTTTGTTTCTTGTGACAATCAAGTCAGCGAAACAGCGTATACATGTCAAGACACTGAATCAAGTTTGCCACAAGAACTCATAAGTTTGGCAGTATTGCTCTGCCGTCAGCAATCATACACCCATTTTATTTTCGTGAGACGTGCAGGCACCTGTTCATCTACTGTTCTATCACTATGAATTAGTTTATCTATTATCAATAAGGATACTTCTACAACTACTATCAAAGTATGTCCAGACTTCTTATGTTGTCAGTTGCTATATATGAATAAGTGGGTAGCTACTGACAAGCATTAAGCATGTCACACAGCCCAAACATATAACATTTCAGGACACACCACACAGTTAACAACCACAGTGAAGTGTCAAAGCCCAAACATTCAACAGGACACTTACACAACACATTCAAATCAAACAGTCAGACAACATACAAGAACATATACCCCAGCCGGCATTGCTCCCTGCCTATTTTTGTACAGCTCACTATGTGTGCGCACACCTTTATTCACAAACTCTTCAACTTATACTCTTTTACCGAAGCTGCTACAGCTCGATTGGCCGAATACCCTTAGATCCTATTTCGGTGAATTTGACATCTGCCTTACATGTAACAGATTAGCGGTTTAGCAGTTTTAATTTAGTTTGAGTGAAGGAATTCATTTTATAGCAAAATCCGAAATCGTGAAGCACTCATGAAAGTAAGCTTATTCTCGGATTCCTGAAACTTTAGATTTGCTCTTTCTTTTACTGCAAAGTACAAAGTTGTTTTTTTTGTTTAAATCTTTCTAGACATGGTAAATATGAACGACAAAGCAGTTTTCACATAGTTTGAGTGAAGGAATTAATTTTATAGATAAAATCCCAAGAGTCTGCAGAGAAAAGAGAGTGAATGCGAAGTAGACTTTAACACGGCTATGGGAGCGAGCCGAGTGTCGGCTAACCGGGAGAATTGCTTG